>NC_035438.2:86644392-86944392 GCF_002127325.2 Helianthus annuus
TTTCTCCCAGCAGTAGTTCACCAGCAACTGCAGTAACCACTGCTTCAGCAACTTCATCCACTGTTTCAGCACTTATTTATTCTCCTTCAGTTTCAACCCCTTCTGGTATTGACTCTATTGCCATCAAACAAAATTCATCATTAAAATTATCATTAGAAGCACAGAGTGCAAAATTTTCATCACCAAGTTCATCAGGCATACTGCTCCAGTCAACAAAGCCTTGGGTAAAGAAACTTTGTTGATCTGGTTGTACAACTGTTGGAGCAGCTTGTTGAGGTGCAGCAGGTTGCACTTGTGCCTGAGGGACAGGGGCTTGAACATACTGAATTTGTGGAACAGTGGTTTGAACATAATGCACAGGCACAGGGGTTGCAGCATAGTGAGCAGTGTTAACATGTGCTGCAGGGGTATATTGGGTATATTGCACAGTGCTTTGATGTTGTGGTCTAGGGTTTGAGCTGGGATGAGTTATTATTGGACCAGTGGTTTGACTCCTTTCCCTAGCAAAATGACCTAGCCTATTACACTTATAGCACTTGTTTTCTGACTTATCCAACCCCACTTTTAAATTCCCATGAAGCCCTGGGAATTTTCTCCCTGTTCTTTTGTAGAATTTGCTTGTTCTAACACTAAGCAAAGCCAATTGATGCAAAATGCCCATCTCTTCTAAGTCAGTGGGATCAAAATGTTACAAATCATTGAGTTCAAAGCACAAGTTATCTGACATCTGATTTTCACAGTTTGCAGTGAAAGCATAACTTGCAGAATGAGAATCAGAGTTGTTAAAATTTCCACCAGCAGTTATGTCAATAAAATGATCATAACTCTGATCCTTACTACTGCTACCAAATTCTTCCTGACCAAAAAGAGCTGTGCTTCCAAATGAATAGTCATCAGCAACTTTACCAGACTCTTGCAACTTCATTTTCTGGTTTAACTCCCTCTCATAGGTCAGGAGTCTACCATGGAGTTGGGTCAGGGTCAGATCTTTGAACTCAGCTGAATTTCTTGTGACAAAAGCAATTGTGTCCCATTTTCCAGGTAGTGATCTAAGAAACCTGCTATTTTGAGTTTCATTTGGAAATGTAACTTTAACAAGCCTTAGTTCACTAATGAGACAGCTAAAACGTTCAAATTGTTGGGTTAATGATTCACCCTTGATGTGACAAAATATTTCATACTGTTGATTCAGAATTTCCCAGTTGTTTTCAATAACCTCTTCCGTTCCCCCAAATTGTTCCTTCAATGCATCCCACAATTCTTTGGCACTGTTACAGTGTAACAGCCCAGCATAGATTTCATTGGGCAATGCAAAAGCTATGATGCTAAATGCTTTGGCATCGAGTTCGAACTTTTGAAAATCAGTTTTAGTATAGTATTCAGCTGGTTTAGGTACGAACTTCTTAGCATCCTCAACACTTGGCACCATAGGAACATGAGGACCAAAAACAACAGGCATCCAACATCCAGTGTTCTGTTGAGCAAGGATGTGACCCATCCTTCTCTCCCAGATGTTGTATTCATTACGTTTAAGCATAGGTGGTTTGAAAAGAGAGCCAATGTTATTTTTATCATCTTGTGATTGTGATGCCATCCTGGTTGTTTTACAGGCACTGATTAATCAACTTTAATGGTGATTAAACCTTGCTCTGTTTTTCAACGAAACGAACAAACTAACAGTATCAACGATTGCGAGCTGAACTATTTATGTCAAAATGATTGTTAAATCAAATTTGACTGTCCAAGCTCTGATACCAATTGTTAGGATCTGAGTTTGGTTTTGATTGTGCTTTACGTTTGAATAAAGATGAAGATGAAAGAGTTGTGCAGCGGAATTAAGATGAAAACAAACTTTTCACAATCAAACAGGAGAAATGCTTTTAACATACAAGTTTAACATTGAACCGAATGATTGAATTTAATTTCAACAACGATTACAATATGCAAGTATGCAACAAACTCCCCCTCAGCCCGAGCTCACAGTATTTGTTCATGCAGGAAGAAGATGGTGAAAGAGCTAAATAGAACAGTACAGAGCACTGATCTATTTATAGGCACGAGCAAACCACTGAAGCATCTAAGCTGACGTCACCATGAAAGTGACATCTAACCTCCTAACAAACTCTAACATCTGACCTATACAAACACTGCTATGCTAACTACTAATACTACAATACATTACATAAAGTAAACAAAACAACTGCTGCATCCTTCCACTGTTGTGAACCAAGCAGTACTTGTCATGATCAGCAGTGCTTGACTCAAGGCAGTATATTGGGCAGCAGGGCTTTAGTTCTTCATCAGTCTTTGACTTGATCAGCAGTTGTAGGTCAGCAGTTTGTATGATCAGTGGATAGGAGGTCAGCAGATGTTGAAACCACTTTCAAGGGGAGAGACTTGTATGCATAACATCTGCTTATTCTGGATCCACTGCTGTGATCCAGTTTTGGCTTTAATTATCTGTTCCTTTGGCAGGGTTCAATCCCAACAACAGCTCGACAAGTGGATATGTGTTTACACTTGCAGGAGCGGGTATAGCTTGGAAGTCATCCAAGCAAACTGTTATAGCTCGATCCACGATGGAATCTGAGTTCGTCGCTTTGGATAAAAACGGGGAAGGGGCGGAGTGGCTACGTCAATTTGTGGAAGATATTCCAAGATGGCCAAAGCCTTTGTCGGCGATTTGCATACATTGTGACAATCAATCAGTGATTGTTAGAGCTCAAAGCTCAATGTACAATGGCAGATCAAGGAACATTCAACGTAGACACAACACGATACGACAACTAATCTCAGCGGGTGTTATCTCAATTAACTATGTTAGGTCAAAGGAGAACATTGCAGACCCGTTAACAAAATGTGTTGGTGCACTTATGTCTGTACTTTGTCTGTTTTCGGTCATGATGTAAAACGATGTTCTTGTTAGTCCTGTAAGTTTGACCAAGTTAACCATCCTCCTGGTTTGACTTGGATAAACAGTTTGTATATGATTGTAACTTGTCTGGCTCGAAGGATGAGGCATCGAAGGATGTTTTGTATCCTTCGATGTTCTCGAAAGATGATGTTTCGATGGATGCAGATGGACCTCGAAGGATATACTATCCTTCGAGGTATGTATGGATCCTTCGACAGCTGTCTGATCGAAAGGTAATCTTTCGATCAGTTTTCCTGATCTTTCGTGGAAATCAACTTCGATAGATGATCCTTCGACCATCTATCGGATCCTTCGGACCAGACGTACTGAGCTGGGTATATATATACCCATGCAGTGTGTTGTGTTGTAGACACACTTAGTAGACTTTCACAGACACATACTCGAGAGCTTGAGAGCATTCTGTCCAGGAACACACACACACACTAGAGGGTTTGCAAAACTGTTTTGTAAACATTGAGCTTGTAACCGAAACCTTTCATACGCATTAATACAAGTGGTGTTAATCGGTGAATCTTTGTGTGTTGTGTTTATACTTGCTTCATCCCAGTTTGCTTGCTAGCTTGGATTCCGCACTTGCTAGTGGGTTAGTATAACAAGGTTTAGGTTCGTCATCCTCCGAGAGGGACCTACAAGTGGTATCAGAGCTAAGGCTCTTTACCTTGTTTAAAACCGCGTTTGTTCAAGTTCTTGGTGTGTTTGGACACTTGGTTTAGCTCCCGTTTTTAGTGTTTTTCTTGGATTTCTTAACATAAAAACGTGTTCTAAACCAACCGGGTGTGTTAAAAAGCGGGTTGGGTAACTTAAAACTTGTGTTTAAGAATTTTTGGTGATTTCCGGCTAATTTCCGGTGTGTTCCGGTAACCGGATTCTGTGGATAAGATTTTCCTTTTTAGGAATATTTTATTTGTCACATCCTGTTTGGTGAAAAGGTAAGGTCTGACCATACCCTTTTGCCGAAAGTTGACTCTACCAACCCATCACCTTTTCACCAACCCGTCAACAGTGTATCAGTTGTGTCAGTAGGACTCGAAGGATATCCTTCGACATCGAAAGACCATCTTTCGATCAAGGGAGCTTCGATAGATAGTCATCTTTCGAGCAATCCTTCGAAGTTTGAAGCTTATCCTTCGATCAGGGAATCTATTCGAAGGATAGTTATTCGAAAGATAAGGACCTACAAGGATAGTTATTCGAAAGATAAGGACCTATATTCGAAAGATAAGGATCTTTCATATTGTGAATCTTTCGAAATTGTGAGTCTTTCGAAACCATTGCTCGAAAGTCAACAGTGATCTTTCGAACACTGTTGATCATTCGAACAAGTGTTGATCCTTCGATTGTGGTCTGTTTGTTTTTAACAAGTTTCTGTTTTTCAGATCTTTCGAGCTTGATCTTTCGGCTGTTTGTTTCTCTTCAACATTTTAACATAGTTTGTGAAAATTTATTTTTCAAATTTTAAATCAATTTTCACTTAATATATTAATTTTTATAAAATGGGAACAAACGGTCAGTGGGATCCATCCGCGTGGACTACAACAACGTTGACTCCACAATCATCAGCTACGCAATCTACATCAGACTTCGACAAAGCTGCATGGATGCGAGCTATTGCCCCACCTCAAGCTGCAATGATAACTGCAAATCAATGGGCTTTGGTCATAAATCAAAGCAGCAGCATTCAAGCAATGATGCAGACTGGTACAAGCACAAAACCGCCAAAGCTAAATCACATCAATGATTGGGGATGGTGGAAAGAAAGGCTGAGAACTTATGTTCAGGGGCAAGGTCAAGATCTATGGATGTGTTTCTTTACTCCATTTGAAAATGAGTTGGAAGTTGCAGGATCTAATCCGGAAACTTACAGCACTATGTCTAATGATGACAAGAAGAAATATGAGTTAGAAAAGAAAGCATTCATGATTCTTACACAAGCTCTTCACAGAGATATTTACCACCAGTTTGTTTACTGCACAACCACTAAAAGCTTGTGGGATATGCTCACGCTACGATGTGAAGGAAATGCTCAATCTAGAAAGATCAAGCAAGAATTACTGAAGAAAGAGTTTGAAGGATTCACGTGTTTGGAGAATGAGACTTTGGCAGAGTTATCTACAAGGTTTCATCACTTGTTGAGCGAGATGTTCGCTTTTAAAGTCACTGCCACTCCACAAGAAATGGTGAGGAGATTTGCTGACAGCTTACCAGCAAAATGGAGCGGTTATCTGGAAATTCTCAAGGAAAATGGTGTTCTGGACACAATCACCGTTTATGAGCTAATTCAGAAATTGGAGAACAAAGATGTGGAAGAAAAGCTTAAGGCGAAAAGGACACAAACTCCTCAAAATCCAGAGATGTACTTTGGAATTGCAGGAGGTATCAGTGGAGAAAAACCAGTCTCTCAACACGCGAAGTTTCAAACAGCCTTCATCTCAAACACCGGATCTTCCACAACTAATCAGTTTGATCCTTCAGCATACACACAGATGTATTCAGGATCAGATTCTTCTTCTCAACAACAGCAGCAACAACCGCAACAGCAAGGGTTTTATGGAAGTTCTTCAAGCTTTCAAGCTACTTCTAATCCGAACACTGTCAGATTAGACACTTCCAACTTTTCAAAAGTCACTGTCGAAGTAGCCAAGGAGCATATGGAGATGTTGAACACCTTGGTTAGTGCTTACTGTGGGTTGGTTGCAGGTCAGATTGGAAATATCAATCTAACCAACGAAGATTACCAGCAAGTTGATAAAGAAGAGTTTGAGATGATGGATATCAAATGGGCTCTTGCTAGTGCTATTCGAAGAGCAAAAGAGTTCATGGAAAGGACGGGGAGAACCAACTTGGAAAGCAACAACAACACCAAGTATGGTTTTGATAAAAATATTGTCACCTACTTCAACTGTGGTGAAAAGGGTCATTTCAAGCGGGAATGTCAGAATCCATCTAAGCAAGGCAATCAGAATCCTTTCAGGAATCAAAGACAGCCTCAACAACAACAGAACAACAATTCTGACAGACAAATAGTTCCCGTGGGAGGAAATACATCTGGATCCACAAACACTAATTCCCACAGAGGGTTAGTGGTTCAAGCTGATGAGATATGCAACTGGAGTCTTCAGCTCGGAGAAGGAGGAAATGGTGGAACAGCATGTTATGCTAAAGTGGTTGAGAAGGTAGTAGAACCCGTGTCTGCTGGTGAATCTTCAGAAGATGAAGATAGTTCGGGTTATAGTGGGAGCATGAATGGAGAATCACGTGATGCTGGTGATGCTGGTGATTTGTCAAGTGATGCTTTGGAATTGGAAGTTGGGGAGCTTTTGGCTGAAGCTGAAGCATTATGCAAGAGGAGATCTATTCTCTGCCAGAAATCTGCTGGAACTTCCGAGAAACTTGCTAAGTTTTTCTCTGAAGATGGATCTTTTTCTTTCAATACAGCCTTTATGGCTCACGCAGAAGGTCAAACTTCTCAGGTATGTGATACTAACTCTGACTCTACTTCTGCTTCTGTTGAATGTGAAAAGTGTTTAGAATATGCAGAAAAGGAGAGTTTGTTTGAAATCACACACAAACACAATCAAGAATTGATTGTGGATCTTTCTAAAGCAACCGAAGCTAACTTGTTTTTAACCAGAAATGAAAAGGAGTTTAAAGAAACAATTGCGTCATTAAAACATGATGTTTCTGAATTACAAAAGGCTGTTTTGAGTAAACAACATGCTAACAATAATCTAATTGACACAATTGAAAAGCAAATGGTGGAGTTAGCAACAGCTCGGTGTGAATGTGAGACAATTAAGCAGAAATTGGAAAGCTATTCCAATTCCCGCTATGTATTGGATCACATCATTGATGTTCAAAGGAAAAAGGGGGATACAAAATGTATTGGATACAAATCATGTCCTCCCCCAATGAATCACAATTATTCCAAATTGCCTAATGACGAGGATATGCCTCGTTTTGAACCTACTGTGCCACTCAGTCCAGATGACTTTGCAGCAGGACTTGGGTTCACAACTGGTACATCATCCTCGGGGCAATCAGAATCTGAGAATGTGTCTGATCCATCATATGTTAAGGAACAGAGTCCTCCCATTATTGAGGATGCTGATTCTTCGGACGATGAATCTGAAGAAATTGTGAAACCACAGTCTAACTCGGTTACAACAGATATTCCTATCGAGAATCACATTCTGTGTGATCCACCAGTGAAACCGAGTAAGACTGAAATGTCAAAGGCAATGGAATCCCGTGTAGTTAGCCCTGAAGGGAATAACTTGTTGTATACGCTCAAAGGAGATAGCAAAATTTACTCTGACAAAGATTTTTCAATTAAAAATGTAAATCAAGATTTAATTGAGAAAATTTTTGAAGGACGTACTGATAAGTTTTTGGGAAACAAAGGTAGCAAAGTAACCGTCACCCAATGTGATTCAATTCCGGGTGAACAAATTAGAAAACAATACAGAAACCAAAAACTGACAGTTGAGCGAAAACAACAAGTCAATTCTGGAAAGGGTAAGGGCCAAGTACAGGGAAAGAAGGCTCAAAACAAGAATGTTCAAGCACCAAAAATTCAGCAGCCTAAGACTGAACAACCAAAGGTTGAACAACCTAAAGTTGAACAGTCTAAGGCTACTCAACCTAAGGCTACACAACCTAAAATTCGACAATCTAAGGTTGAGCAACCTAAGGTTCAAAGGGTGCAAAACAAAAGAGCTCCAGCTAAGAAAAGAGAACTGAAAGTGAACTTTGTTGGATCCAAGGGTACAGACAAACTTGAAACATTTCAAAATAAATCTAACATTGATTTTGTAAAACAAGTTAGAATTTTAAAATGAAATGATCAGAACAATTATACCCAACACACCAATGGATGTGACTTAGGTCCAAGCACATCTAGATCACAAAGTTCAGTGTCTGGTTCTCCGTCTGGTCATCAACATGTTTCTCCGAGGTTTGTAGAGCGGAGAATGTGTTTTGAATGTGGCACAATTGGGCATATTGTAAGATACTGCCCATACCTGCAAAAGTTGAAAGGAAAAACGAGTGCTCCTCAAGAAACCAATTACCAAAAACAACCGGTTTCCCCGAAACAAGACCCACGTGTCTTGAGAGAAAGGGAAAAGAAGTTAAAACAAAAGAACCAAAAGGTAATTGAGAAGGCCTTAAAATCAGAGGTCAAAGAAGAAAAACCTGTACAAGCTAAATCCACAACTGTAAAACCAGTAAATGCAAAAACAATTAATACAAATACTGGTAAAGGAAAAACAGCTTGGAAACAAAAACAGGTAATTCAATCAGGGGGAGCACCACAAATTCTTTTTCCTAATCATCAAGTGATTGAGATCACTTTCCTTGATGATCAAGGACGACCCAAGTCCACAAAGGCTTGGGTCCCCCTCTCCAACTAATCTCTGAATGAGTGTGCAGGATGTTCCAGGAGGAACTATTGATAGTCTTAGGATTGTTGATAGTGGAGCGTCCATGCACAAGTTTGGCGACATAAGGATCCGAAATATTGATATATCTAGGAGAATGTTGTTGCCATTGATGGAGAGAGAGGAAAGAAAAAGGAAAGAAGAAGGTTATGTTGGTGAAAGAATGTGGTTGAATGAAGTTGCAAAATTCGACCAAATGAAGAACATGCCAAAAGTTGGTTGTTACGGTTTTTGATCGGGTCTTCAGGAAAGAATACAATGAAATGTGTGCAGAAGCCTTGGCATGGATTGAACATCCGTACACCATTTCTGAAAGAGAAAGTCAAAGACCTTCGCTGGTGCAATATGGAAGACCAGCTGGACCCGGAGGTTTATGATCCTGTTTGCTGTCAAGAGATTTCTCAGTAGCTACAAAATCGACTTTGAAGTCCACACCGGGTGGATATCCAGTTTGGGAGAGTGCTCAGATTCCTTGCAATGCACGAAACAGTTGCAGGATACAGTTTTTTTAAAATTTCTAATCTCTCCTATACTTGTTGTTTTTTAAGCTGCTTTATGAATTGTTATCATCTCATACAGCACTCTTTGACCTGACATGTTGATCTCGAATATCACCTCACACGTGATTGTTTCTTTATGAAACTCGTCAATGTTGTCATGGTCCACACCGATGACCAACGTGCTGACCTTTTTACCAACGCATTTGACAAATCAAGATTTGACTTTGTATTATTGGTAAATGGCATTAAGGTCAAGCAAGAGTAAACCACATCGGAAAATCATTTTTGTAAATATCTTTGTGTTTTAAATTTATCTTAGTTTATTGATTTTAGGGGGAGTAAATCCAAAATTCTAAAAATCCAAAAACATCGAAAAATTTCAAAAAACACAAAAACAATAGAAAAACAAAAATGAGTTTCCTGGCGAGCAAAAGAGAAAATGATAGTACATCAGTGGTCTATCCAAACCTCTTTAAACCTTAAATGAAAAACGATAAGCAGCTCTATATAAGATGTATCGGTAGGCTCACAATCATTTTAAAGTGTGCAGGGTGATATAAATCTTAAATCGACTGAAGATCAGGTGGGAACCATTCATTGGCATATGGTCTTAGTACCGAAATTTCGTTTGATAGATTGCCGAGGTTCTGAGATATTCGGTCTTTATGCTGCTTATCATCTGGGTATCATGGTTGTATCTTTTACCGAAAAATAACGGGGACGCAAGTCTAGATCTTCCATGATACCATACATACGTGTACATAATTCATACTGCATTCGACCTCAATAAGTGATAAACAATCACATGTCCATACAAAATAAGTGATAAAATATCACATTCGTCCGGGAGTCAAGTTCGTCTCTCTGCTGTACGAAAGTACTGACCTGTTCACGGACTTGCTCCTGTGCCCTCATGCATATGAAAATCAAGTTCCTCATCAATAAGTGATTATATCACATAGGGCTTGTTTTCAAATCAAAATAAGTGAGAATCTCACATCATATACGGTCAAACAGATGATAATCGGTATACTCACCGGTAAGATGAACCCTCGTGCATACCTTGATACGGGAATGTGTCGTGATGTGGATGAACACCGGTCGGTAAGTATAAATCATACCTTAACGTATCCCTTTGCCATGATTACATCTGATAAGTTGAGCTTAAGTGGACAACAATACCGATAATTGTTATAGGATGCTTATCTTAATGTTAACTAATTGAACAACAAGAGCGTTTTGGCATGACCGTACACTGATATGATTCTCTTACCCTCGAAACTCGCAAAAAGAATGTCTGTATATATTTATTTACTGCTTTCAGTCTTTACATTTGAAAAATTCAAAAATACCAAAAAGATTTTATTTCTATTTTATTTTCGATCGTACGATGTTGGAGCTCGAGTCTTCGTTACCTGAAACCTGAACGAAAACCGAACTGACTAAATCTTCATAAATGGTCGAAATTTGCAAAGTTTTGAAAGTTAGAATTTAAAATTGATAAATTTGTTAAACTTTCAAACTGTCGGACGGTGTTTGATTGTGACATGGTCATACGTGTGTCATTTGTTTATACTAACTATATTCCAAGCAGTTGTTCTCATTACGCGTTTAGATTTCTTGCATGTGCAGACTCTAAAGGCAAGGAGAACATGGTCGATGACAAGCTTCGGAATGAAGACACGACGTGAAGGCACTCAAATGATGAAGTTGATCGAGTTGCTGCTGACCATCATCAACACCACAAGGATCTCAAGCTGTAAAGATCAAGTCATTCACAAGCATAACTCAAGGGGGAGCTTATGTTAAGGGGGAGTTTGTCAACACACTTCCTACATGATACGGGTAGTTTGTTGATACACTCTCTGCTTTCAAGACGTGAAGACTTTGAAGATCCTCCGACATTGAAGACTTAAAAGGACATCAGAGTCTTCAAGACGCGAAGATCAAAGATGACCAAAATCGAGACAAAGCTACAGCCAAGGGGGAGTTTGTTGGTGCACTTATGTCTGTACTTTGTCTGTTTTCGGTCATGATGTAAAACGATGTTCTTGTTAGTCCTGTAAGTTTGACCAAGTCAACCATCCTCCTGGTTTGACTTGGATAAACAGTTTGTATATGATTGTAACTTGTCTGGCTCGAAGGATGAGGCATCGAAGGATGTTTTGTATCCTTCGATGTTCTCGAAAGATGATGTTTCGATGGATGCAGATGGACCTCGAAGGATATACTATCCTTCGAGGTATGTATGGATCCTTCGACAGCTATCTGATCGAAAGGTAATCTTTCGATCAGTTTTCCTGATCTTTCGTGGAAATCAACTTCGATAGATGATCCTTCGACCATCTATCGGATCCTTCGGACCAGACGTACTGAGCTGGGTATATATATACCCATGCAGTGTGTTGTGTTGTAGACACACTTAGTAGACTTTCACAGACACATACTCGAGAGCTTGAGAGCATTCTGTCCAGGAACACACACACACACTAGAGGGTTTGCAAAACTGTTTTGTAAACATTGAGCTTGTAACCGAAACCTTTCATACGCATTAATACAAGTGGTGTTAATCGGTGAATCTTTGTGTGTTGTGTTTATACTTGCTTCATCCCGGTTTGCTTGCTAGCTTGGATTCCGCACTTGCTAGTGGGTTAGTATAACAAGGTTTAGGTTCGTCATCCTCCGAGAGGGACCTACAAAATGCTTAAGCAAAGATTTAGTTTATAAGTCGTCAAGAGGAATGGGAATAAAGCCCATAGAAGAAGGGAATATGAGGGAAACATAACCTAGTTGACTGGAGATCGCAAGATCTAGGTTCAATAGGACAACTTAATCATAAACCCAAAGGGAGTCACTGTGAGGGTGCCCCAAAAGTAATAAAAGGGAGTTATATACTTTCTAGTTCATTCCAATTAGAGATATGAAGGAAGGTTAACGCATGTTGAGGTTAAGGATCTGAGTAATCCAAATTAACCATGATGCTTTTAATGATTCAAAGGAATCACCTATGTTAAAGAAAAGTGGGGTTGCTTCGAATGGATTTGTGGGGAGGCGCAAATCCTAGAGCTCTCACAGAACTAGGAAAGTGTTCCATGACCATAAACGGACACAACAAAGAGGGATTGACTGAACCAGTGATGTGCTTAAAATACAACATATAAATTATATCAAATACGGCGTAAAATCAACCCTTTTTGGTACTAATGTTGGAAAAAGCTTGTTTCTTTGTTCCTTTTTAATTTACAGGGTCAAAAGAGCTTAATTATGCAAAAGGAGCAAAATAATAGCAAAAACCAACATAAAATACAAAGAAGGAGGATTGACGCAACTCGCCAAGCCTCGATCCACATCTAAACCAAGAAAATGGCAAGATCAAAAGATCTGACACGGGCTGTGTCCAAGACAGAATCTCTGTTGAAGAAAAGACAGCAGCAAAGGACAAAATAGATGACCAACACGGGGCCGTGCTAAGGCAACACGGGGCGTGGTCAACAATAAGATTCGTAGAATCTGACATAGTACAGCAAGTACATTGGCCACGGGTCGTGCCGTTGACACACGGGGCCGTGTTAGTACAAGACCTGACATTGCGGTTAATGAGGATGAGAGAGAGAGAGATGGCCACGAGGCCGTGCAAGGCGGGCACGGGCCGTGGTGAGCTTCTAATTTCAGCTACAAATAGAGGTGCTTGGGTCCATTCCAATCCATCTCTTGGCAAACCACTTCTCTCTCACTTACCACCACTCCACCACCACTACAACACCATCATCCACCACCATCATCCATCTTCCATCATTTAGAGTGTGTAGTAGTCTCGGGATCCAAGATCGATCGTAAGAGTCTTTATCAAACAAAGGCCATGCTTAGCTAAACTCTTACATCACTTGGTGAAGACAAATCTTTTATGTATTACTTTTTGATTTCCAATCTTTTGTAACTTTTTTAATTCGGTATGTATTAATGACTTTAATAACGAGTTTTTATATTGAAGGCAAATTTATCTAATCAATCTTCATATGTTGTTGATTCGCATATTCGTGTCTTTACGGTCTATATAAAGCGTGTTAATTGCCTGGAAGGGGGTTAGAAGGGTGGCTGGATAAATTTTATGTCTCATTTCAGTGTATAGATCCTGCAAGAACCTGGTTCAAGCTTAGTAACACTTCACGAGCGGACGACATTACCCCCTCCCACCCCCCGCGCAGGAGAAGTGCAAACCGCTTAAATCCCTTATCTATAAACTACTATTAAAACTTTAAACCTGCTGACTCAGACCAAAGGGTTGAGAGTGACCGCTGCCTGGAAGGGGGCCCACCACTTTTCGCATTAATAACTTACTTAATTATCTTCCAATAATCCGACCTTGCGGGACTGTATCCCTACTGACTCAGACCAATAGGTTGAGGGTAACGTCGCCTTCACAAGAGGGGCCTACCACTATAACTAAGATAATATCTTAAAATGCCCAAAGTGCGGAAATGATCAAAACGGTATATAAAAGAGGAGTTGGAACCAAGTGATTCCTTCTTGTCTATTTTGTTTTCCCTTTTTATTTTTGCTTTTTTAGTTTATCTTTTTATAGCTTTAAAAATCTTTTCATCAAAATTTGGTTAGATTAGACATTAACGATAAGCCGGTATAAAAAGATCTCGTGTCCTTGGACGACCTCGGTATCTTGCCATCACTATACTACGTCTGCGATGGGTGCACTTACCCTAGCGTGTGTGTAGAGTGATAGTATAATATCATGTTTTATAATTTAAAACTTGAATCGGCGAGTAAAAAGAGCTAAAATATACATTAAAAATATATGCACCCGCACGCACGTCAACCAGGGAGAGTATTGTGTGAATGTATATTGTCGCCTACATAAATGGGGGATTGTTCAAAGACACCGTGTCTACAAGACCCTAGGAGGCTAACTATGCTTCACAAAAGAAGGTTCAAAGATTACACCTACCTAACTTGCAATACTCATCTGCTGCTGAATGTGTATCGTTGAAACTTGAAAGATCGATTTCTATTCATATGGGGAATTGTTGGAAATTTTGTGAAAATAACAATTTTCAGAAATATAGGAAATGCATTTTTCCTAATTTTGGACAAGGAAAAAATATAAGAAACTGAGAGGATTTTATATATTTATTTGTGGGTTTGTGTTCTATGTTGGAAGAGCTTCGCAACGAACTAAACCGCGTCCAAAACAGAGCTAAGAAGAATGAGATATCGATGCTCAAAGTTTGGTGTTTGAAACATTGAATGCTAAAATAATGGGAAAGTGGCACCTTGTACAACATAGGAGGAGGGATGAACCTTAAAGTGGTATTTAAGTGGGAACACTCCTTCCTTATTGTTTCATGGAAGCACACACTAGTGTACTCCGCACCGTAACTCGCACGCGCACACGCGCCCGCGTGGCGTGGGCGATGGGCGCCATGTGGCGCTTTGATAGTGCACTTTGCACTTCGCAACACTGCGAGCCGCCTTTGTATTTTTGACCGCACGCGTGTGGCTCAACACAGAGGATGCAAGGACCAGGTGGCAGGCAGGCGTACGGGTACATGGCGTATGACCAGGCTGGTCTGCGCGCAGTGGCGCATGGACACTAATGTGACGCGCGCGGCGCACCAAAGTGAGCCAATACGGTGCGACTATGTGGCGTGATCGTATAGGTTCCCTGGTAACATGGCGTGCGCGAGCATGGGTGGTGCAGCCTGGTATGATCGCGCATGAAAGTGAGCCAAAATGGCGCACACACACCAGACTGTCTGTCCTACGCGCGCATGAAAGTGAGCCAAAATGGCGCACGCGCACCAGACTGTTTATCCTACGCGCGCGAGCGACAAAAGCTTCTAGAATTTAATGACAGGGTAGTTTCATTTCAGTATTTGAAACAGACGAGTCAACGGTTTTTTACTGAGAATTAAATGACGAATTAAATTGCATTGAAGACGTTTAATGCAATTTAATTCTCTCATTTAATTCATTTTTTGTTGTTTCATCTAGGATGCAGTATAAATACAGCATCACAACCTGATGCAAGACAAACCGAAAATTCACCAACATATTCAACTTCTTCTCTGCAGAATCTTCTTCATTTTCTTTCTTGTTTCAAGGTATACCTTCGGGTTTCGTTTACTCCGGCAGTGCAACTGCTCAGGCTGTTGTATTCTGAAAACAAATGAGTTCTCTTGGAAGACTCGGAATTTGTTTTAAGGGACCCGTGTCTAACACGATCCTCAGCCAAAAACATCCTTCTGTTTATACTTTGTTCTTGTATTATTTTTTCCATTGTTTCAATACTGTAATTTACTGCTTTCTTCCCGTCTGTATTGTAATTCAAGTTAATAAAAGCTTTTAATTTATTTGATACGAACGGTTTCCTACAGGGTAAAAAGTTTAAGCAATCTTAGACTAAAAAAATAATATAAATTAGTGCATCACCACTACAAAGTTAACAAAAAGAAAAAAAAATCAACAATAAATGAAAGAAACTATTAATATGAAAAAAATTATTGCAATACGATGTTAAATCAATCCAAAAGATTAATAATAGTACCAAATAAATCTATTGATGATATACTTTAGTAAAATAATACTAAAATAATGCCTTTCAAAAATAATAATAATAAAAACAAATAATAAAGAATCTATTTGCTGTACGGTTTTGTCGTATTCAAAATTCCGGAGGTCGTGCCACGAAATAGAAGAAAAATAATAGAACAAAAGGTGGATAAAAAGACAAGAATAGAAGGTTATGTACAAAATTACAAAATTGTTTCTAAAAATAATTAACCAAAACAATTGAATGTATATCCCGTTCCTAGGGCTGTTTGTTTACCTTTTAATGAGACTCTTAATGGTTCAGATCTCTTACTGTTTCAGCACTTAATGATTCATACTGTTTGTTTCACGAGCAGATGTCTGAATGGTTCAGACATTTGCCTCTGAATGGTTAAGATTTATACAAAGACTGAATGGCTAAGACCTCTAATCTGAATTGGTCAGACATTTGTCTCTGAACAGTTAAGCATTATACAGGCTCTTAAAGGTTCAGACATCTTACTGGTTCAGCCTTAATGATTCAGGCCTTTTACTAGTTCAGCACTTAATCATTCAGATGTTGCCAAACAGCCCCATATTCTTATAAAATTAGAATCTTTTTAGCTTATAAATTAACCTTAGATCACATTAAAGTTAGTGGGTGGACCCACCTTAAGAGGACGGGTAAGAGATCCCACTCTTATTATTATTATTACTAGGTTATCACCCGCGAACTTCGCGGGTAGGAAAATTTACTTTATATTAATCAAACTATGTCAGAAAGTTGTTTTATAATTGTTTTGAATTGAAAGTTGTAGTCATTAGGGTTGCGAACAAACTTGTTTTTTAATTGTTTTGAATTGAAAGTTGTAGTCGTTAGGGTTGCGAGTAAGGTTAGAAACTTTGGGCAAGAACCGGAGGCAAAAATTTGCCTCACTGAATGACCCACGACAAAAAAAACTTTTATTTATTATAACAGATTATTAGAACTTTATTAATATTTTGTCCGTTCTTTATTATAACACTTAACATGTACAAAAAAATAAAAAAAAACTATAATGAATTCTCCAAGCCTTTAACACCACCATTGTCACCAACCTTTGAAACACACAAACACAATATCTTTTGATATGCACAATCACATTGGTTGAGTACCACACATATAGGCCAAACAGGTTGAAAGTTGACTGTAGTGCAATTCAAATTTCAAATGCATAGTTTTCAAATGTATTTATTATTGTTATAATATTATTTACGTAACTATATTTGACCTATTAATTATTATTTATAAAACATACTAAAAGTGGTTTTTGAAACTTTAAAAGTTAAACATATGAGGTAAAATCTTACTTCATAATAATAGATTGTCAATTTGTAAACAAAATTATTAACTCAAAATTATAAAATAAATCTATCTATGGAGTATGCATTGGTAAACATACACGACATTCTCAAAATTACAGAGATAAATTTCAATAGTTTGTTTGATTTGCAAAATATTTTATAAATTGATATTAACAAACGGGAAAAAATAAAGATAAAATATAAATTATTAATGTTTAGTTTATTAACAAATTCGAAACCTTAAATTTTTACCTACTTTGATTTTAAAAATATAAAAAATTACTCACGGTTACGTTATTGATGGTTTTAAATTCAATTTGTTTGTTTTTAAAAATAAATTAATTTGGAAATTCAAATTGTTTGTGTAAAAAAATATTCATGTATTGATCAAATAAAACGTTGTATCCAAATGACTTGTTTTTGTATAATAAAACATAAATGATATTAGTTTGTATTGATACAAAAATTTCCATGATCACAACATCAAACGGAATTTGATCCATTATACGAAACACCTAGTAAAATGAAAACGTATAATAAAACATAAATGATATTAGTTTGTATTGATACATGAAAAAGAGATTGTGTATTACTTAAAAATTTTGCAAAGTACCTGGTTGAAGAAACCAAAGAATAGATTGAAAGTTGATATGTAATAGAGATGTATGTTGTAATTTATATAAAATGATATTATAAATGGAATGTTCTTTTATGATGAGAAATTTAATAAGATACATTTTTAAATCCTAGACTTAATAAGATACCTTTTTAGGTTTTAACAGCACCAAAATGAACAGATTTGACAACATGGGCTTCAAGATCTTGACTAAGCATGTACGAACACATGTCCTTCGCATAATCATCCCAAAGAGTTAAATCAACCTCAACATCTCTAAAAAAAGAATATAGGCAATTAATTTCAGATTAACAAAATTAGGTAATATTTATAAAATATAAAGAAAAAAAATGTAAATTGTATTACTCGAGATCTTGAAGCTTAAGATTGAGGCGTTTTCAAATTAACATGAGATTTAACACTTACCTGCATAACCCAACTTTGATCAAAACAAAACCTCATTTTCAAATAGAAAACTGTGACAATAAAAATAAGGATTTTTTTATTAGTACTCAACAAATGATCGTTAAATAATTAATTAAAAGTGTAATACCATAGAACAAAACAAATACTATATTTATTTTGATAAAAAATAAAATATCTACATTAAAATTATTTGTCATTCTATTGTAGTTTCCATTTTACCAAAAAATGATTGTCAATTAATAAAGAAACAAATTTATCTAAAATTAATTTGGATATGTTATTGCATTATAAATGGAAATATTAATTTACAAAACTTTGGAAATTACGAATAGACAAAATCGACCAAATAATTTAACATAAATAAATTATCATTGTTTTGTTAATTATTATAAATATTTATAAGTTTCCTAAAATAAATAATAAGTTAATAAAAATATAAGATATACATCTAGAAATAAGTCAACATACAAATTCAAACATCAACTTATTTGGTAATTTGACTGTTATGTTTTATCGTGTGTAAGATATACTCCCTCCGTCCCATTTTAAATGTCCAAATTTCCACTTTTGGTTGTCCCAATTTAATTGTCATTTCCAAAAATGTAAATATAATTTTCAGTTTTGCCCTTACCATTACAAACTTCCATTTTTTGTTGTCCCAATTTAATTGTCATTTCTAAGGACATTATTGTCATTTTACAACTCAAAAAATAAAATACTCAAATATTTCTTAAATTGTGTGAATGTGGGTCCCATGACATCTAAAATGGGACAGAGGGAATATTCAGTTGTTATATTTTTTAATAAAAATATATAAAACTAACATTCGTATTGAAAAAAATTATATATTCGTATTAAAATAATATATGTAGAGGTTCGGATGTTTGTGTTGGATACTTGGATATTAAAAAAGTAATATGATTGGTTGTGCAAAGCTAATAATAAAATTGGAAAAAAGAGTAGTACCAAAATTATGTTCTAAATTAAAACAAAAATTAACTTGTAAACTTTCTTACAAAAGAGGGCATGTTTAAGTACTAATTGTCCAAACAAAAAACATAACTGACATCCAACTTGGGCCATACGAAGATCAAGTAGAAACTATGCAAACAACTGTAAACCCACCATCAACTAATAACTACCAGTTCACGAAAACATATACAAAACCAACTAACAACCACAAATGCAAACAGTCACGGACGGCCTCTTTTCTTTGTCGTCTTGTGTACAAATTTGGTCAAAATCAAAAGCTGCGAAGACTTGACATATTTAAAGAAAAGAGTAGCGCCATGTGTATTTGATTTGATTTCAAGAAAGCCGACCACTTGGAAAAACCATACCTGTAACCATCTCCATTCTTTTCCGCTATCGTCTTCATGTTTGTTACCTCACATCTAATGTTTTGGATTGAAACATCACGGAGGTTGTGAAAAGAAAGAGACAACTCATCGGAAATAGCAGACGGTAAACGCTGAAAGTCACAAAACAAAAAAATGTCAAAGTAATCTAAAACATATGCTTATTACTTGAATAAAATATATAAATTTTAATAATATGAAAACACATACCATTCTGTTCTCGGCGACTTTGGTGAACTCAATGATTGAAATTGTTTTCGACCTTTTCAATGTAGAACGTTTACGGCTAACAGATGTGGTTTCAGCAGCCATAAACTTATCAACAACCACAGATTCATTTTTGTTTCTAAACTTTGAACGTGTACGATGAGCGATAAGAGACTCATCGGACACCAACATAACTGCTTTACATTTCTGAGTGGCCTAATAAGTTCAAATAAAATAATAATTAGTTCTTTTTTAAGAAATAAAATTAAAAGTAAAAAAGTTATATATGATACTATACCTTCCTCTTTATCGGCAAAACAATTTGACCAACATCAACTTTATATTTCGGAATGGTCTAAAACAGGTAAATAAATACATAAGTAACTATCATAATTCGAACAAAATATCGAATCAGAAATACTCACATCAGAAACAACTATGGAGGACAGACTCGGTTCAGAAATAAAAATATTTGTTTTTCGTGTAGGATCAACCTATAAAACAAAAGAGTATAAAAATTATTAATATAGAATGAATTAATACATTGAATTATATAATACTTAAGTAATCAGATATACATGGGAGTTATTCTTCGGTATCAAAAATTTGTCCAGGTCCATCTCAAAGTTGCTTTTGTCCTGAAAAAAGGTAAACGTATAAATAAAAAAAATGTAAAGTAATCAACTTAAATTCATAAAAATATAATTAAGTAACTGAACCAAAACCTTTAAACTTAGATTTTCATCAACAACAACATTTGTTTTCCCCTTCGGATCATCGTAAGAAACATAAAACATTAACGGTTTAAAATGAAAAAATATAGGTAAAACAATTCAGTTAATTACAAACTCCTATAAATGAACACAAACTTTTGAACTTTGATTTTTATCACAAACAACACTTGCTTTGCATATCGGATCGGTTTTTTTTATCTCAATCATCTTTGAACTACATATAAGGGGAAAGTGTTTAAGAATATAATAAGAATAATAATTAAATTTAATAAAATACGAAAAAAAAACAATGACAAAAAATTACCTTCTTCTTAAGGTCTTCCATTTCAAGTAGAGATGAGAAAAAGTTATCAAACTTCGAATCATCAATATCCTACACAATTAACAATAAACAAATGTATAAATACAAAAAAAATATTTATGATAAGTTTTAATAAATTAGATTAAAATATAGGGGTTTACATTGAACACAGACTCAAAACTTGCCAACTGAAATTTGTCGTCTTCACATTCCACAACAACACTTTCCTGAAAGTCAGTTTTGGCAGTACTACACTTCTCCTTATGTTCGGACTACAAAAAAAAGATAAAAAATAACAATGTGTGAAATTCAAGATCTACTTGTAAGCTCGCGTTAATAACTAAATAATAGTATAGATGTATAATTCTAACCGCAATAACCAAATCATCACCATCATCACCATAGATGGAGTCATCCAAAACAACTAACTCAACCTTGTTGTTCTGAATTTGAGTACTGGTTTGGTGATTAAAGACTGAAAGCTCGAAAATTTTATTTCCAACCATTGAAAAGACAAAGATCGATCGGTTGTCTAAGGCAAGATCGTTTACCATCTTAGAACATCCATGAGTAAAAACACAGCTGTCAGTTAATCCGTCCATCTTAACGTTCCAAAATCTATCTCCTAAATAAAGAGTTGATTGACCACCTTTGAAATTTTTCCCATAAAATTGCCTCCAAAATTCATCAGCCATGACCTGCATAGGCAGTGATAATTAAAAATTAATTTAAAAACCAATATACAGAAAGAAAACATTATTCATCATACTGATTGTATAATATACTACTTACAATAACGTCTTTGTCAGGTGTGATTTTGGATATAAAGCAGTATTGATGAACAAATGATTTAAACACCATTAGAAAGAATGATGATTGTCCAAATGACTGAAACATAAGATAGTTATTTTTTCTTATACAACTATCCCGAACAACTTTGGTGAAGCCATCAGCAAGAACTTTGGTGAATGGTTCAGACATTTGCCTCTGAATGGTTAAGATTTATACAAATACTGAATGGCTAAGACCTCTAATCTGAATTGGTCAGACATTTGTCTCTGAACAGTTAAGCATTATACAGGCTCTTAAAGGTTCAGACATCTTACTGGTTCAGCCTTAATGGTTCAGGCCTTTTACTAGTTCAGCACTTAATCATTCAGATGTTGCCAAACAGCCCCATATTCTTATAAAATTAGAATCTTTTTAGCTTATAAATTAACCTTAGATCTCATTAAAGTTAGTGGGTGGACCCACCTTAAGAGGACGGGTAAGAGATCCCACTCTTATTATTATTATTATTATTTTACTTGTAGTGTATGTTTATCAAAAGTGTTGCCTCTCGGGTCTTTTTGACAAAAATGTAATACTTATTAGACTATGAACCCACAGACCCAACTTAGGCTTATAGGGTTTCACATATTCTCAGCTTTCGCTGATCACCTAAGTCCACCACATTAGGGTTGGGCTTCTCTCCTAGCCACTTTAGGGCTGGAATCACGGCTTTAGTCAAGGCACCACCAAACCTTGCTAGGCCAATTACCGGACACCATCAATCTATGGGCTCATAGTCTTGGACGCTGGGCCTTTTAAGTTTATTTATGTTTTGTTACGTTTATATTAGTTTTAGCATCAAATGTTATTATAAGGGTGAGAGGGGCACTCCCCTAAGAGGAGAGTCCCCTCTCTTACGCATAACCAATGCTCGTGTGTCACGTCAACTCCCCTCTTAAACTCTCCTAACACCCTAAGTTGATGGCGGCACTCCCCTCTTAAGGGACTTGGTTTTTTATTTTTATTTTTTTGTTTTTTTATTTGTTGTAATTATGCATGTTTATAGAAAAATATTAATAAAAATTAAATTCAAACTAGAAAATTAAAATTACATTCAAACTAGAAAATAAAAATTACATTAAAACTAGAAAATAGAAATTTTAGAAATCGCACGGCCACCCGTACTTGTTAGTGATGTCGCGCTTTCGGGCGAGGATGAACGGCAACATATTTGGCGGAGCATCGTCGTGCGGCTTGAGGAATGTTTTCATATCTCGATCGTAATTGTAGTTTTTCATCGTCTCGCGTTGTTCCGATATGAGCTCTCGAGCCTCCGACTCTCTTTTCTTCCTCAATTCAATCGCCTCCAATTCCATCGCGTGCTTCGCTTCTTTCATGGCGGTGTACTCTTTGAATTTTGCCGCCAACTCGGCCGAGCTTCCCTCGGACGATGTCGCTTGACGCTTGTCTCGCCGTTGTGTTCTTTGTTGAATTGTGCCGCCAACTCGGCCGAGCTTCCCACGCCTCGACATGTTGAAAACCGTTCGGAAATCTCTCTTTAAATTCCTTTAAAGCGACTTTCATCACGTCGAGATACTTACACCCGCTTCCTCGTGTGCGATCCTACATGTTATAAAATAGGGGTATTGGATTTAATAATCCCAAGTTTCACTGATTGGCCGGTAATAATCCCAACTTCAAAAATTGCCTACAACAGTCCCAACTTGTAAGATTTTGGCCACCAATGATCCTTGTCTAACTGGGTTATAACCTAGTTAGTTTTTTGAAGTTTTGAGCGGCGGAGAAGGTCACTAGAGGTTGGAGATGACAAGTGGTGGTCTCCTTTGGTGGTTTCAGGGGTAAAGAAGGTCGTCGGAATAAGATGCAGGTCACCGGAGTTGCGTAGATGGTGGAAATTTTAAACTTTTGAGAAGCGGAGAAGATTACAGGAGGTCGGAGATGATTGGTGGTGGTCTCGTTTGGTGGTTTCAGGGGTAAAACGGGTCGCCGGAATAAGTTGCAGGTCACCAGCCCAACAAGGTTTTAACCCAGTTAGACAAGGATCATTGGTGGCCAAAATCTTACAAGTTGGGAATGTTGTAGGCAATTTTTGAAGTTGGGATTATTACCGGCCAATTAGTGAAACTTGGGATTATTAAAATCCAATACCCCTATAAAATAATAAGTGTTAAAAAAATATGAACTTAGTAAAGAAAATTAAAAAATATACAATGTTAAAAAATATAATTTTTAACCCTTGTTGGTATAGGCCGTTGAAAAAGTTTATTTTCGTCATCATCGGGTTCCATTTAGACCGTACTTGATGCACGGTCCGATTACTTCCACCAACGGTGGCGTTAAAATGATCTAAAATCTTACGCCAAAAACTATCGGGGTTTTGTTGATTGCCCTTCTTTTTGTTGGTAGAGCAATGTACCCACGCCTTCGCCAACGCCTCTTCTTGGACCTTTGTCCATTTTTCGCTCGCCATTTTTCCCTTTTTATCCCGAGCGTCATCTTCTTCGTTGCCCGCGTCTTCATCCACATTATATTCATCGTCCTCGTCCTCGTCCTCGTCGCCCAAATTTTGAGTTTCGGGCACTACCTCATCGTCCTCGTCGTCGTAAATAGGTAGAGGACGTTCAACATTTCCTCATGTAGATGGAACTTGTGGGGGAACGAAAACCATATGGGTCGAAGGCGGGGGATTGAGGAGGAGCATCCACTGATAACAAATTTTGAAAATAGCCGAAATTGGGTTGAAGGTTGGGTGGTTGGGTGTTGTAAAAGGAGGGGTGTGAAGGTTGTTGGAAAAAAAAAACGGGGGTTGTGAAGTATATCTGAAAGGGGGTTGTGGTTGTGCACTTGCATGTAACACCCCGAAAATATAAAACTTTATATTAGAATTATAAAGTATAAATAGATGAGAATTTACCAACTAGGAAATTTAACCTAGTTAGTTACAAGCCTAGAAATAGCTTATAATAAGGTTAAAAGCAACTAAACTATAAGTTGAACAAAGTGGAAGGGCCTAAGTTGTTAAAAGTGAAACTTAAATTGATAAAACAAATAAAAAACAAACCAAACACCCCATTTGGGATGTCTGGTCGTACAAGAACACAGGGGGCGACACAAGCTCCCCACCAAACCCTTGTGCATGTCAAACTTGATCAAATTGAGGGTTCAAATCAGTCCCAAATCGAAATCCAAGCTCGTATTCATGAACACCAAGTTGAAAGGATCACAAGGTATGTAAAATTGTGACGTTTTGATCCATCTCAAAATTCTAGGTTATTTGTAAGAAACTGAAATTGAGCTTGATTATGTCATGCATGAGTGAACCTTGAAGTAATATGATGTCTAGGAGTAAACCCTAGTCAATAACATGTTAGATTGTTGGAAAAACTATGAGATTTATGATGATCCATTGATAAGCTAAGTGGGTTTTATGTTAATATGATGAACACTAGGAAATAGATTGTTGATCTAGTGTAAATTGACGATTTTGAAGTGAATTCAGAAATTATAGAAGTTAACCACTTTGTAAGATGGTTAATTTATGTGAAATTTGGGGTAAGAGATAAGCTAGAGACATGATAAATAAACATGTAAAATTCTGCCCTTAAGGTGTTCGTTGAAATGCCTCAAAGAAGGCTCGAAACTAGAATTTTGTAGTTAAAACACCTAGTAGTGATGTTTCGACTATTATGTAAAAAGTGATTAAAAAGAGAGTTAAAAATGTGTTAAACGCGATTAGAACTTTGGTTAAAACGGAGGTCTAAAGATAACGCCTACCGAGTAGTTAAAGAGTGCTAAAACTAGTTGATAACTCGAAAATGCAAATTAGTATACTAATGGGCATTTGACTATTAAAAAGGTCAAACTGACCTATAATACGATAAATAGCGATTTTGATATGAATTACATAAGGTGGAATAATCGTATTAGAATATGATTAAACTAACCACCTTGAAAACGATGATGATAGTTTGACGCGTAACAAGCTAGGTGGAAGCTTGGAGTGAAAGCGGGTCAAACAAGTCAAGCATGGAAGAAAAGCGTAGCTCGGATGCAAGGTAAGTGAAACTTACATAATTGTGTAGATTACTTGTTCATTCTATAAGTTATAGATGCAATAATGCTAATATTGAAAATATGGATTTCCGACGTGATTGATACGAGTCGGAACATATAAAGATGATAAAAACCATGTTTTTGGCAAAAAAAAAAAAGGGATTCGGTAATGAAATCCGGGACGGGATGGATGTATGAATTAGAAGTCAAAAACCATGTTTTTGATTTAATAGGCAACGCTGGGCATATAGGCCGAACGGGTCAAATGGTGGTGATAACACCATTTGACAATATCGACTAATGCGATTGTCAAGTCTTGTGTTAACAGGAGCGATTAGCGATTCAGTTAATTTCGCCCACACTAAGTGTGATGATAAAAGCAAGGTATAAATTGGGTCTATATGTTGACCCTAGCCAGGTACGTATGCATACGATTATAGTTAACATACCAACTTGGTCAAATAGGTAGTGAAAGCCCCTCGTAGTAAATGAGGGGCTAATGTCGACTAAAATGCCCTTGAAGGGTAAATTGAGCAACAACTTATAAAGGTTGTTTAGGAACTTATCTTACGATCTTGTAACCTTTAGAAGCGCATGAAAGTTGTAGACATAAACTTTCAAGAGTTAAATGCTTAAATTGTGTTGCCGCAACAATAACACATCCGTAGGATTAAACTCGGAATAAATAGTCCATTTCGTTAAATCCACCACATCCATAGTTGTGGTGGAAGACTAGCTAATAACAAATCGGTGGAACTATGAGGTGTAACACCCCGAAAACGGGTTTGGTAATCAAACCACGTCAATACTAAAAGACGGGTAAAATACCGTTGGTGGTGAAAATTTACCCGGTAAATATTAGGATTTAAGTAAATAAACCTAATATTAATTAAAAGGAGAATAAATACTTTGAGAAAAATAAGTTTATAAGAAGCCCGAGTTAACGGGACTTAAAAAAAAAAAAAGGTTATAACTCTCGAAACCCACTAAGTAACTAGGAATATCAACCTAGTTAATTATGTGGTTTGAAAACAATAAAGAAAACTTGGTTTATAATCCTTTTGATAACTTTTAAAACTTGAGGGACTAAAAGTGTTAAATGAGAAAATAGTTTTAATTTAATAAAAATCAAAACACCAAAACACACACTCATGTGTGTGTTCTGGTCGTGATTTACACAGGAGCCAAGAAGGGTTCTTTTCAAAACCCTAAACTCACTAAAATCCATCAAAATCTAAGGGAAATCGAGTTGGAAATTAGGGCTTTAACTAAATTCATGACCAACCATGCTAGGAGATCACAAGGTATGTTGAATTTTATCATTTGGTGATATCTTGAAATTTGGATAAACATTCATGAACGAAATTCTTGTGTGCATGATGAATATTATAGTTGAATTGATATGAGTATGAGTCTAGGAACAAACCCTAGATGAGAACTTGATGAATTAGTGTCATAAATTAGAGATTGAATGATTACCCATATATGTGTTAAGTGGATTTTTATGATATTATGATGAACACTTGAAAAGTGATGGTAAATCTGAGAAAAATTGATGATGAGATATAAGTTCTAGATGTGCTTAATGCACACAAGACATAGAGGTTTGATTTTGATGTTAAAATTTGGTTAATGGTTAACCATGAATTGGATAATAGATGCGTATGAATCTCGCCTACAAGGTGCTCGTTAAAATTCCTAAGTGAAATCGTGTTGTCTACTAGTTTGTATGTAGAGCTTGATTTGATGATTTCATGAGTAGTGGGTTTATGACAAATCTTTGATATGTATGAAATTAAACATGATGGTATATGAGAATCACCATAATAGAAGTTGAATATATGTTAATTTTAGTTCTAGTTCTCAAATTGACAAAGATGAAGTTGAGAAGATGATAAAATTAGGATTCATATGATGACTTCTTGAAATAGATGATGTTTTTGACATCTCTTAGCCTACACTCATTGTGTTATAGGTTTCTAACCATTAACAAATAGTTTAATAAGGGTTTTAGCCATGGAAAAGTGTTGCATTTGATGATTTGGGTCGAATTCGAAAGAACCCTAAACATGATTTCCGTAGCTTTTTATATGGATTTTTACTAATCTTAAAAAAATCATATAAAATCAACCGTTTATCCGTTTCGGGTGTTCCATACCTTTTCGGAAAGCTTATGAAGTAAATTTTTACTGTTTTCAATCATAAGAAACAAATGTGGTTGTTAAATAGGTCAAAAAGGCGAATTAAAACTGCTGTTCAGAACTTGAAAGCTGTTAAAAAAAATGAAAATATAGTTGCTGAGCTGATTTTATAAAAATCATATAAAATCATAGAAAATTCGTTAGAAGGTGTACCTTATATGTTTGCGAAGGTATTGGGGTGTTCTACGATCCATCTTTGAACATGTTGATCTAATTCAGATTTTAAACGGGTCAAAATGGTCAATTACAGCAGCTAAATAGAAAATCGCTGCACATAAATAATGTTTTTATTAACCAAGAAAAAGACATAGGATTGTATATACTTGCTTTAGGCATGAAGTATTGATTGTTGGGAACAAATGGCACTTTATGTGACATGCTTAAAGTGTTTAAAATCACTTACTAACTAGTTGTATAAGTAACTTCACTAACGGGTCAAACGGTTAGTGAATGAGAAGAATCATGGTATGAAACTAATTGTTGAATATATGGCATGTTTTGATTGATAAGTGTGTAAAAAAAAAAGGGTCCATAGGGTGTTGGCCATTATATAGAATGACCAATCTAACCATCTTATGGATGTTATGATATAGTTGACTCTAAACAAGCTAGGTGGGAGCTTGGAAAGGAACGGGTCAAACGGATCATGGATGCGAAGAATGTTTGCGCGAACGCGAGGTAAGTAAAGCTTACACCCATTTGTAGTAAACGTATGTATTTTATAGATGATAAATGTGACAACCGATTACATTCGAAATTGAAGTTCCAACACTAAGCGATATGAGTCGGAACGAATAAAAATGATCAAAACCACGGTTAATGGTAAAATGGACAAAAGGGTAATTTAGTCGTGAATCGACTAAGAATTTATAAGATTTCTTTAAGGTTACCTTATAGCGAAATTAGTAATGGGAAAAAGGGTAAATTAGTCACATGTTGACTATATGTAAGTTGGGATTAAAAAGGATACCCATGGTGTAAGCCATAACGAGTTAGATACGTAAGAAGAATGATCTTGTAGTTAAAACTTGAAATGGGTCGAATGTGTGAATGGGATATTAAAAGCCATGTTTTGACATAAGTATACATGTTTGGTCATAAATACCAAATGGGTCAAATGGTGGTGATGACACCATTTGACAATATCGACTAATGTTTGGTTGTTAAGTTAAATGTTCACAGGAGTGAACGGGAAGTGGATTATTGCGTTGCTATAAAGTAGCGGCTAGTAAAAGAAAGGTACAAAACGGGTCTATATGTTGACTCAAGCCAGGTACGCATTAATTAGATCATGGCGATATGCGTAGTTGAATTTTAGAATATAAGTTACTATGAAATATAGCGATGATATCGCTACATTGAATATTTGGTCAAAAGATGGTTAGAACTCGTTGGTAGTCGTCAAAAAGGAAGAAATTCCGTAGACGAGCCAAACGGGTCGAATAATCAAGTAAGGCATGGTTATTGTTTCAGATTATGATGGTTTGATGGTTGATTTTGAATATTTTATAACATATTAGAAATATGAGGTTTTAATGAATTAGTATCATAGAAAACTGAAAAACCGAGAGTCGGGTCTTGGAGTAATGATCAAACAAAACAAAACCTGACATTCCAGGTACTACCGTAAATTACGGTAGAACCGTAATTTACGGTGGTTGTGATATGGTTTACGGAGCAGATCTCCTGGTTTACGGTGACCAGACATTTCCAGGTCTCACCGTAAATTACGGTGATACCGTAATTTACGGTGGATTCAGAATCACTTTTTATATTTTTATTATTTCTAATGTGGCATTAAGCCTTGGGATTATATTATTATATAACAACGTCAAAACTAATGATTTTAACGGTTTTGATCATAGGTGAATGCCAAGAGTGCCCGGATGAAGGTCAAGCTCGATGAGGAACCGAACACAATAAAATCTAACACTCGGGATTAAAGCTTCCGCACGGCGTTACGCCATATCTTTTAAACGACGAACTTATTTATATTACGTTGAAAACTTTTAAGTTGTAAGAGTTTTAGATTACTTGTATTTTCTAAGAATACTTAATCGCAACCTCATGTTTATTTTCGTTATTTATACGAAAACCTTAAAAATTATAACATGGGTGTTACAAGTTGGTATCAGAGCCTTGGTTTAAGAGATTCAAGTATGGCGGGAAAGCTATGCTTGGACTTAAACCTTATGCTCTTAATAAAGAATTGGTGTTCGGTTCGAGGCTTGATCGCAAATCCGGTAAGTACATGTATGTTAATGGTTTAGTATGATTAAAGTTTTGTGAACAACACATAGGGTTATCGTGTAATACACGTTACCCCAATGAAAATGACTGGTATAGTTAACGAAATCACGTGTGTTGACACGTATAGTAAAAAGTCTTGTACTACAATACAGGCGTTTATTAATGTCGAAATTACTAACTTTTGTAAATGTTTAGTTGAAGGATATTTGCACCTGAAGATGGAGAGAGGGTAACAAGTGATGGACATGACGGTGAAACGATCCGAGGTATGACGAGCAGAGCATACTCATCAAGGATCGAAATCGCGTAATGATCGCGAACAAGGATAAAGGCATGGAAGGCCCGTTAGGGCAAGCATTACCAGGTGCACGTCTTAAATTATCGCACAAATAGTAATATGCAACAAACAAGTAGAGAATAACGGTTGCATATATATGGTAAAACTTAGAAAAAACCTGAATAGGATATCTATTCAGGATGAGGTTTCCAAGAGTAAATAAGTAGAAAGAAGTGTTATTCACAATAATGAATAACAAAATAATAACAGGATTAAATTATATAAAAACTTGGACGGAAGTAATTATCCAAGTGTGTAATTCTCAATATAATGCTATTGAGAAAAGTAGCGATCACAATAACGAATGTGATTATATAATAGTTCGATAGAAAGGAAAACATTCTATATGTTCAAATGTAAAACTAGTAAAACTAACGATTGTTGTTTTGCAATTAAATAAAGTTTTCCTAAATAAAAATCAGAGATATGAAATAAATAGAGGCGTTACTTACATAGGGCGTGATGTGAAAACTATAAAAAGGTCATGTGTGTCATGTGTTAATCGCTTACTCTGGCCAAGTAAGTAGTGGCATATGATATCATGAACTTCTTGTAGTGGACGCATTTACGTCCGATGTAGTAAGGGTGGGGTGAATGGGCTAACTTAAATGGTACCCAAATGAATCAAATAAGTAAGATTTTTGATAGTAAACGTAAACGTAAGTCGGATGACGGAAGCGTATTACGTAAGAATAACGAGCCCGAGAGAAGGGACAAGGATCAAGTAAAAAAAAAAATACAGACCGACCAATAGGAATGCTAAGGCATAGGGATAAAAGTTTGACTGTCACAAGTGATGAAATTCACATGGACAAGTCAAACGAAGTGAATAAAGAATAAAGGACTTGATTGAATAAAAGCGATGGATCTCGCTAAGACGACCAAATAAATTAAAATAACGTCTAAAACCATATAAGAATGGTTACTTGAAAATGATTACGGTAAAGATACCCGATGAATGGGTAGGATTTGGAAAGAATGCGTAAACCAAGAGACGGGAACGCGAGATAGAAGGTCAAAAGACTCGGAATATGAGTCATGACTAAAAGACAATGAGAATTTGCAAACAGAAATGTTAATAACTGCGCTCAACTATTTTAAAGTTGAACGGGTCGAATAAAGAATGGAGTTTGATGTTCACAAGTGATGAAATTTCACACGAACAAGTCAAACGAGATAAATAAGGTATAAAAACTTAGTAGTGCAAGTAAGCGCAAACTGAATAATGGAAGCGCGAAACATTAATGAACCTACGTGATGGGTCATAAAGGAATATATATAGGAAAAAAAAAACACTAAGATAAAGAACCCGGGTAATGGGTCATAAAGAAGTATAGGTAAGAACCGGGTAATGGTAAGCGTAGGACAAAGTGACGTGTAAATGACGTTAGAAGTCATAAAGTCGAAAAGATAATTCGAAAGAAAACAAATGAAGCCTTAGACTACGGTCAAGGTCGAATGAAATCCAAAAAGTAAAAGTAAATGATTGTAAACATAAAAAGGGTACCTTGACACCATAAATATATATACAGTTAAGTAAAGACACAAATAAAGATGATCTACGGGATCATCTTAACCTACAGGATTATAAATAGTGTTAAAGTTTACGGGACCAAAAGACCTTTGGGTCACAAATAGAAAGAAACGAATTGTAGGGGTCTCACCTTAAAAGGGTAAAAAGGTGAAAATCTAAATAAATAGCCTACGAGGCTAAGCGAAAGAACCTACGGGTCATATGGGTTAAACGTGGGAATTGGTTATAATTCCCCGCATTAAATAATAACGGAAAGGAATAGATCCTCTGAAGTAACATTTATAGAAATGAGAGAAAGATGTAAGACAAAAAGGAAACATAAACTAAAAAAAAAAAATTAATTAATTAAAAATTAGTTTTTAGTCAAAAGCAATGTTTTAACAAACATAAGTAGTATGAGGGGATTTAGAAAAATCTAAAACACACATAAGGCCAGAGATGGCAAATTAATATACCCGGATGACGAGGTATGAAGTGACGGCGACTAATTAGTCTAGTCGGTAAAACTATTCGAAGTCAAGATAGTGTCATGACAAATACCAAGCGCTTGTTAATATAGGACAAGCGCAGGATAAAACATGTTAACAAGCCTAACGCGAATGAGCGGTCAAATGACAACTTGGTCAATAAAGATAAAGGATATAAGCTAAAAATAACGGCCCGCGAGGCCTTATACACGAAAGACGTATGCGTCAATATAAATTAAAACGTTAGATCGAAAGGAACGAATGAATATCTTGAAAACGAAACTAAGTTCGTTTAGTCTAAATTAAAAGAAATACGTAAATAAGGTTTCGGGGACGAAACCTCTTTAAGGGGGGTAGACTTGTAACACCCCGAAAACGGGCTTGGTAATCAAACCACGTCAATACTAAAAGACGGGTAAAATACCGTTGGTGGTGAAAATTTACCCGGTAAATATTAGGATTTAAGTAAATAAACCTAATATTAATTAAAAGGAGAATAAATACTTTGAGAAAAATAAGTTTATAAGAAGCCCGAGTTAACGGGACTTAAAATAAAAAAAAAAGGTTATAACTCTCGAAACCCACTAAGTAACTAGGAATATCAACCTAGTTAATTATGTGGTTTGAAAACAATAAAGAAAACTTGGTTTATAATCCTTTTGATAACTTTTAAAACTTGAGGGACTAAAAGTGTTAAATGAGAAAATAGTTTTAATTTAATAAAAATCAAAACACCAAAACACACACTCATGTGTGTGTTCTGGTCGTGATTTACACAGGAGCCAAGAAGGGTTCTTTTCAAAACCCTAAACTCACTAAAATCCATCAAAATCTAAGGGAAATCGAGTTGGAAATTAGGGCTTTAACTAAATTCATGACCAACCATGCTAGGAGATCACAAGGTATGTTGAATTTTATCATTTGGTGATATCTTGAAATTTGGATAAACATTCATGAACGAAATTCTTGTGTGCATGATGAATATTATAGTTGAATTGATATGAGTATGAGTCTAGGAACAAACCCTAGATGAGAACTTGATGAATTAGTGTCATAAATTAGAGATTGAATGATTACCCATATATGTGTTAAGTGGATTTTTATGATATTATGATGAACACTTGAAAAGTGATGGTAAATCTGAGAAAAATTGATGATGAGATATAAGTTCTAGATGTGCTTAATGCACACAAGACATAGAGGTTTGATTTTGATGTTAAAACTTGGTTAATGGTTAACCATGAATTGGATAATAGATGCGTATGAATCTCGCCTACAAGGTGCTCGTTAAAATTCCTAAGTGAAATCGTGTTGTCTACTAGTTTGTATGTAGAGCTTGATTTGATGATTTCATGAGTAGTGGGTTTATGACAAATCTTTGATATGTATGAAATTAAACATGATGGTATATGAGAATCACCATAATAGAAGTTGAATATATGTTAATTTTAGTTCTAGTTCTCAAATTGACAAAGATGAAGTTGAGAAGATGATAAAATTAGGATTCATATGATGACTTCTTGAAATAGATGATGTTTTTGACATCTCTTAGCCTACACTCATTGTGTTATAGGTTTCTAACCATTAACAAATAGTTTAATAAGGGTTTTAGCCATGGAAAAGTGTTGCATTTGATGATTTGAGTCGAATTCGAAAGAACCCTAAACATGATTTCCGTAGCTTTTTATATGGATTTTTACTAATCTTAAAAAAATCATATAAAATCAACCGTTTATCCGTTTCGGGTGTTCCATACCTTTTCGGAAAGCTTATGAAGTAAATTTTTACTGTTTTCAATCATAAGAAACAAATGTGGTTGTTAAATAGGTCAAAAAGGCGAATTAAAACTGCTGTTCAGAACTTGAAAGCTGTTAAAAAAAATGAAAATATATTTGCTGAGCTGATTTTATAAAAATCATATAAAATCATAGAAAATTCGTTAGAAGGTGTACCTTATATGTTTGCGAAGGTATTGGGGTGTTCTACGATCCATCTTTGAACATGTTGATCTAATTCAGATTTTAAACGGGTCAAAATGGTCAATTACAGCAGCTAAATAGAAAATCGCTGCACATAAATAATGTTTTTATTAACCAAGAAAAAGACATAGGATTGTATATACTTGCTTTAGGCATGAAGTATTGATTGTTGGGAACAAATGGCACTTTATGTGACATGCTTAAAGTGTTTAAAATCACTTACTAACTAGTTGTATAAGTAACTTCACTAACGGGTCAAACGGTTAGTGAATGAGAAGAATCATGGTATGAAACTAATTGTTGAATATATGGCATGTTTTGATTGATAAGTGTGTAAAAAAAAAAAGGGTCCATAGGGTGTTGGCCATTATATAGAATGACCAATCTAACCATCTTATGGATGTTATGATATAGTTGACTCTAAACAAGCTAGGTGGGAGCTTGGAAAAGAACGGGTCAAACGGATCATGGATGCGAAGAATGTTTGCGCGAACGCGAGGTAAGTAAAGCTTACACCCATTTGTAGTAAACGTATGTATTTTATAGATGATAAATGTGACAACCGATTACATTCAAAATTGAAGTTCCAACACTAAGCGATATGAGTCGGAACGAATAAAAATGATCAAAACCACGGTTAATGGTAAAATGGACAAAAGGGTAATTTAGTCGTGAATCGACTAAGAATTTATAAGATTTCTTTAAGGTTACCTTATAGCGAAATTAGTAATGGGAAAAAGGGTAAATTAGTCACATGTTGACTATATGTAAGTTGGGATTAAAAAGGATACCCATGGTGTAAGCCATAACGAGTTAGATACGTAAGAAGAATGATCTTGTAGTTAAAACTTGAAATGGGTCGAATGTGTGAATGGGATATTAAAAGCCATGTTTTGACATAAGTATACATGTTTGGTCATAAATACCAAATGGGTCAAATGGTGGTGATGACACCATTTGACAATATCGACTAATGTTTGGTTGTTAAGTTAAATGTTCACAGGAGTGAACGGGAAGTGGATTATTGCGTTGCTATAAAGTAGCGGCTAGTAAAAGAAAGGTACAAAACGGGTCTATATGTTGACTCAAGCCAGGTACGCATTAATTAGATCATGGCGATATGCGTAGTTGAATTTTAGAATATAAGTTACTATGAAATATAGCGATGATATCGCTACATTGAATATTTGGTCAAAAGATGGTTAGAACTCGTTGGTAGTCGTCAAAAAGGAAGAAATTCCGTAGACGAGCCAAACGGGTCGAATAATCAAGTAAGGCATGGTTATTGTTTCAGATTATGATGGTTTGATGGTTGATTTTGAATATTTTATAACATATTAGAAATATGAGGTTTTAATGAATTAGTATCATAGAAAACTGAAAAACCGAGAGTCGGGTCTTGGAGTAATGATCAAACAAAACAAAACCTGACATTCCAGGTACTACCGTAAATTACGGTAGAACCGTAATTTACGGTGGTTGTGATATGGTTTACGGAGCAGATCTCCTGGTTTACGGTGACCAGACATTTCCAGGTCTCACCGTAAATTACGGTGATACCGTAATTTACGGTGGATTCAGAATCACTTTTTATATTTTTATTATTTCTAATGTGGCATTAAGCCTTGGGATTATATTATTATATAACAACGTCAAAACTAATGATTTTAACGGTTTTGATCATAGGTGAATGCCAAGAGTGCCCGGATGAAGGTCAAGCTCGATGAGGAACCGAACACAATAAAATCTAACACTCGGGATTAAAGCTTCCGCACGGCGTTACGCCATATCTTTTAAACGACGAACTTATTTATATTACGTTGAAAACTTTTAAGTTGTAAGAGTTTTAGATTACTTGTATTTTCTAAGAATACTTAATCGCAACCTCATGTTTATTTTCGTTATTTATACGAAAACCTTAAAAATTATAACATGGGTGTTACATGAGGTACATGAGAAATGAGCACCGTCCGTGCTAAAATGGTCGTAAATACCCTTAACGGGTCAAAATAAGATTTTAGACGAAAACGGGTAAATAATTGTGTAGAAACCCGTGTTCAGTACTTAATATGATTGACAATATTAGAATTTAAGGGTTCATGATGAATGGTGGTCAAACAAACATGTTTGTTTGATAATCACATAGTCGGGTCGAATATTGTTGAAAAGATAATAAGCTGAAGGCTTAAAAGTCTCAATTTTATTTAATCCGGATGTCAGATCTTAACTCCATATAATGGAGAATTAAATTACAAACGTGTAGGAAGAAACGGTAGGTCAAACGGATAAGCGGTTTGAAAGATACGAAAGATTTCGTGTCAATTTACGGCAAAATGGAAAGGTGGGATGCAGGTGCCACCGTAATTTACGGTGGACCTGAAATGGTTTACGGTGAAACACTCCTGATTTACGTTGGAAACAAATCAAAACAAGGACTACCGTAAATTACGGTGTCCACCGTAATTTACGGTGGACCCTGTACAAAAATGTATTTTTGATCAGTTTAGTTTCCTGGGCTTGTTTAGATACGTTTTAAATCACGTATGACTAAAGCATTTCATGTTTTTATGAAATGTAGGTACCTTGTGGAAGCCGGAAGACGATCAAGCTCAACGAAGAACCGAACACGAAACAGTTACCTGCTTCCGCACTTCGCCACATTGTAAATTTTAAACAACGAACTTCGATCACGTTATGTAGAATAAATTATAATTTGTAAAAGTTTTAAATAAACCCGCATTTATATAATATGTGTAGTCTTAACTACACATCAAATTGTGGTATTTACATATAAATTAACTAGAGTGTTACAAGTTGGTATCAGAGCCCAGGTTTAAGAGATTCAAGTATGGTGGGGAAAACCATGCTTGGACTTAAACCTTATGCTCTTAACAAAGATTGGTGTTCGGTTCGAGGCTTGATCGCAAATCCGGTAAGTACATGTATGTTAATGGTTTAGTGTGTTAAGTGTTGTAAACAACACATAGGGTTATCGTGTAATACACGTTACCCTAACTAAAATGATTGATATAGTTGACGAAAATACGCGCGTTGACGCGTATAAAAAAAAAGAGCCTTGTACTATGATACGGGCATTTAGTAAAGTTGACATTACTAACCTTGTGAATGTCTTGATTGAAGGACACTTACATTTAAAGATGGCAAAGGTTAAACAAATGCAAGATGTGATAGAGGAACAGTCCGAGGCATGACAAGAGGAACATGCCCATCAAGGGCTAAATCGCGTAACGACCGCGAACAAGGCTAATGGCAAGAGAAGCCGTTAGGGCAAGCATTATCAGGTACACGTTTTAAATTATTGCATAAATAGTAATATGCAACAGATATGTAGAGATTGAAAGTTGCATATGTAGACTGAAAACTTGGAAAGACCTGAATAGAAAACCTATCCGGGACATTGTTTCCAAGAAAAACAGATAGAGGTATTACTTACATAGGGCGTGATGTGAAAACCGTAAAAAGGTCATGCGTGTCATGTGTTAATCGCTTACTCTGGCCAAGTAAGTAGCGGCATATGATACCATGAACTTCTTATGGCGGACACGTTTACATCCGATGTAGTATTGGGAGGGAGTGTACTTACACTCGAACCCAGAAAACATCAAGTATTGGGAGGGAGTGTACTTACACTCGAACCCAGAAAACATCAAGTATTGGGAGGGAGTGTACTTACACTCGAACCCAGAAAACATCAAGTATTGGGAGGGAGTGTACTTACACTCGAACCCAGAAAACATCAAGTATTGGGAGGGAGTGTACTTACACTCGAACCCAGAAAACATCAAGTATTGGGAGGGAGTGTACTTACACTCGAACCCAGAAAACATCAAGTATTGGGAGGTAGTGTACTTGCACTCGAACCCGGAAAATGCAAATATGTCCCTTAACGGGTCATTTTTGTAAAACGTCGAACTTAAAGACAAAGTCAGAATATAAAAATGAAGCGAGGTTTTAATGCATACCGAGAGGGTTGCAATGATAACGACTGCGGTAAAACACCCAGTCGGTGGGTAGGAATTAAACACATGCGTAAACCGAGGAACAGGAACTTGGATGGAAAGTTAAAAAGACTCAGGTTTTGGGGTCATAACTAAAAGATGACAAGATAATGTAAATAGAGTTGTGAATAAATATGTTCAACTATTTTAAAGTTGAACGGGTCGAATATAATATCATGCCGGACGGCATGAGTAAACACAAGCGGGACAATAGTAACATTAAAAGCAAAAGAACAATGAGCCCGACGATGGGACATAATCAAATACGAATGTATGTAAACTGGATAATGGTAAGTATAAGATAAACCGACGCATAAATGACGTGAGAAGTCATAAAGTCGGAAAATGTGTCCGAAAAGAAACGAATGTAGCCTTAGACTACGGTCAAGGTCAAGGATAATGTCTAGACGAAAATAAATGATGTTAAACAAAAACATGGTGCCTTGACACCAAACATGAAATTTTAAGAATGTCATGAACAAGGAACGATCTACGGGATCAATATAACCTTGGGGGTTATAAACAATGGAAAGATCTATGAGGATAAAACGACCCACGGGTCATGATTAGAAAGAAAGAAATCACAAGGACTTCTCCCGAAAAAAAAAAAAAAGATGAAAGTCTAATCAAAATAGCCCATAAGGCTAAGTGATAAAACCTACGGGTTAATTAGACAAAGCGAGAGGATCAGTTTAAAATCCTCGCATAGAATAAAGACTGTAAAAGAATAAATATTGGACTGTCAATATCCCGGTATGGATAATTGACAAAGGATAAAGAGAAGACGCTAAACTAAAACTTTGGTTTTGGTAAGAAATAACATTTTTACAAATATGAATTCTGATAGACGTATAAATAGTAAACATGAAAGATATAAGTCTTGATACTGACGGGTGCAAGACGATATATTCGGGAAGTGATATTTTCGGAAATAAAAGTTGATATAAAATTTGGCATGACGTGACGTGATCACGGTCAAGAAATGTAATGTGAAGTAGAATCACATTATGACTAAGCAAGCGGTAAAAAGTAAACTGGACTAATAAGTCTAGTTAGCGAGACCGGTTAAGGTCATTTAAGTAATTTGGTTGCTTGTAAGCGGCGGATTCGGTGTAACTGAACCGAATAAATGAATTTGAAAACAAAAGAAAATCGTTGCTAAAAGTGAAAGATTTCACTAAAGACCTTTAAACGGTTCAAAGTAACGGATTCATAAAGAATTCGATAGTATATGAACGCGATGGATATCGCTAAGTTAACTAAACTAGTGGAAATAACGAGATTACGATATTTCAAGTTGCACTATGTCGTATGAGTTATGTAGACAATAAGTAACCGAAAAGGCGTTACCATACCTTTCTGGTGATACAAACTATTGGATGAAAGCATAAGTAATGTTTAAAAGATTTATCGGATCGAATACATTGAGTTAAACTCAATAAATTAGGTAAGAAAAGGTTTCGAGGACGAAACCTCTTTAAGGGGGGTAGACTTGTAACACCCCGAAAATATAAAACTTTATATTAGAATTATAAAGTATAAATAGATGAGAATTTACCAACTAGGAAATTTAACCTAGTTAGTTACAAGCCTAGAAATAGCTTATAATAAGGTTAAAAGCAACTAAACTATAAGTTGAACAAAGTGGAAGGGCCTAAGTTGTTAAAAGTGAAACTTAAATTGATAAAACAAATAAAAAACAAACCAAACACCCCATTTGGGATGTCTGGTCGTACAAGAACACAGGGGGCGACACAGGCTCCCCACCAAACCCTTGTGCATGTCAAACTTGATCAAATTGAGGGTTCAAATCAGTCCCAAATCGAAATCCAAGCTCGTATTCATGAACACCAAGTTGAAAGGATCACAAGGTATGTAAAATTGTGACGTTTTGATTCATCTCAAAATTCTAGGTTATTTGTAAGAAACTGAAATTGAGCTTGATTATGTCATGCATGAGTGAATCTTGAAGTAATATGATGTCTAGGAGTAAACCCTAGTCAATAACATGTTAGATTGTTGGAAAAACTATGAGATTTATGATGATCCATTGATAAGCTAAGTGGGTTTTATGTTAATATGATGAACACTAGGAAATAGATTGTTGATCTAGTGTAAATTGACGATTTTGAAGTGAATTCAGAAATTATAGAAGTTAACCACTTTGTAAGATGGTTAATTTATGTGAAATTTGGGGTAAGAGATAAGCTAGAGACATGATAAATAAACATGTAAAATTCTTCCCTTAAGGTGTTCGTTGAAATGCCTCAAAGAAGGCTCGAAACTAGAATTTTGTAGTTAAAACACCTAGTAGTGATGTTTCGACTATTATGTAAAAAGTGATTAAAGAGAGAGTTAAAAATGTGTTAAACGCGATTAGAACTTTGGTTAAAACGGAGGTCTAAAGATAACGCCTACCGAGTAGTTAAAGAGTGCTAAAACTAGTTGATAACTCGAAAATGCAAATTAGTATACTAATGGGCATTTGACTATTAAAAAGGTCAAACTGACCTATAATACGATAAATAGCGATTTTGATATGAATTACATAAGGTGGAATAATCGTATTAGAATATGATTAAACTAACCACCTTGAAAACGATGATGATAGTTTGACGCGTAACAAGCTAGGTGGAAGCTTGGAGTGAAAGCGGGTCAAACAAGTCAAGCATGGAAGAAAAGCGTAGCTCGGATGCAAGGTAAGTGAAACTTACATAATTGTGTAGATTACTTGTTCATTCTATACGTTATAGATGCAATAATGCTAATATTGAAAATATGGATTTCCGACGTGATTGATACGAGTCGGAACATATAAAGATGATAAAAACCATGTTTATGGCAAAAAAAAGGGATTCGGTAATGAAATCCGGGACGGGATGGATGTATGAATTAGAAGTCAAAAACCATGTTTTTGATTTAATAGGCAACGCTGGGCATATAGGCCGAACGGGTCAAATGGTGGTGATAACACCATTTGACAATATCGACTAATGCGATTGTCAAGTCTTGTGTTAACAGGAGCGATTAGCGATTCAGTTAATTTCGCCCACACTAAGTGTGATGATAAAATCAAGGTATAAATTGGGTCTATATGTTGACCCTAGCCAGGTACGTATGCATACGATTATAGTTAACATACCAACTTGGTCAAATAGGTAGTGAAAGCCCCTCGTAGTAAATGAGGGGCTAATGTCGACTAAAATGCCCTTGAAGGGTAAATTGAGCAACAACTTATAAAGGTTGTTTAGGAACTTATCTTACGATCTTGTAACCTTTAGAAGCGCATGAAAGTTGTAGACATAAACTTTCAAGAGTTAAATGCTTAAATTGTGTTGCCGCAACAATAACACATCCGTAGGATTAAACTCGGAATAAATAGTCCATTTCGTTAAATCCACCACATCCATAGTTGTGGTGGAAGACTAGCTAATAACAAATCGGTGGAACTATGAGGTACATGAGAAATGAGCACCGTCCGTGCTAAAATGGTCGTAAATACCCTTAACGGGTCAAAATAAGATTTTAGACGAAAACGGGTAAATAATTGTGTAGAAACCCGTGTTCAGTACTTAATATGATTGACAATATTAGAATTTAAGGGTTCATGATGAATGGTGGTCAAACAAACATGTTTGTTTGATAATCACATAGTCGGGTCGAATATTGTTGAAAAGATAATAAGCCGAAGGCTTAAAAGTCTCAATTTTATTTAATCCGGATGTCAGATCTTAACTCCATATAATGGAGAATTAAATTACAAACGTGTAAGAAGAAACGGTAGGTCAAACGGATAAGCGGTTTGAAAGATACGAAAGATTTCGTGTCAATTTACGGCAAAATGGAAAGGTGGGATGCAGGTGCCACCGTAAATTACGGTGCCACCGTAATTTACGGTGGACCTGAAATGGTTTACGGTGAAACACTCCTGATTTACGTTGGAAACAAATCAAAACAAGGACTACCGTAAATTACGGTGTCCACCGTAATTTACGGTGGACCCTGTACAAAAATGTATTTTTGATCAGTTTAGTTTCCCGGGCTTGTTTAGATACGTTTTAAATCACGTATGACTAAAGCATTTCATGTTTTTATGAAATGTAGGTACCTTGTGGAAGCCGGAAGACGATCAAGCTCAACGAAGAACCGAACACGAAACAGTTACCTGCTTCCGCACTTCGCCACGTTGTAAATTTTAAACAACGAACTTCGATCACGTTATGTAGAATAAATTATAATTTGTAAAAGTTTTAAATAAACCCGCATTTATATAATATGTGTGGTCTTAACTACACATCAAATTGTGGTATTTACATATAAATTAACTAGAGTGTTACATTGCACCGCTCGAACCACCACGAGACGGTTGCGAGCCCCGTCCCTTAGTTTTTTTCTTGGCTTCGCGGGGTTGGTTCTCCATTGCTCGGTTTGAAGTGGGTGTGGTTTGAAAGTATAAAAAATTAGTGAAGTGGGTGTGGTTTGAGAGTATAAAAAATGAGTGAAGTGGGTGTGGTTTGAGAGTATAAAAAATTAGTGGTGGGTGTGGTTATTTATATTTGTTAAAAAAGTGAATTTTTTTTTTAATTTGACCCTTTAAAATTCGACCGTTCCTCAAAACTCGTGCCATTCAACGCGGTGAATTCATGCCGAATCCCCTCCCCGAATCGGGTCCCCGCGGTGATGGCGGCGGTGTTCCCGATCGGGGTTAGGGGTCACCGCACCCTCTCCCCGAGAGTGCCCCGGATACCCTAAATGACGTTTTATTTATGTAAGAACTAATACTAACCTTTTATGTTGTTTTCGTCTCTGAAATTTCTAAAAAATAAAATAAATACCCATCTGAAGAGGCTCTGGAGCCGCTTAAGCCAGCTCCGTTAGCCAAGCCAGACGATGCCAATCATGGGCCCATGGAAGCGCCTCAGCCAAGACGTTTCAACTGAATGACGGCGTGTGAAACGACTCGGAGCTGTTTTAGCCATTTTCAACACATGGCGATGGATGATTGATTCGTTTTGACGAGTCTTTTAGAGTTGTTTCAGCTACATGATATTCCGTGAAGAGGCTTCCTGAGCCGTTACAAATGGCTATTTTTGAAAATTTGATCAGTCAATGACTATTTTCGTTATTTTCCCAATATTGTTAGACCCTATAGTTTTCGGCTAAGAAGCCTTATAAAGTTATGTATTTGTTCCATGATTAAATTGATAGATAGTTTGAGTGACTAACTGAGTCTCCCTTGAATCAATTCATCGAACTTCAAACTATGTTGATTTTAGTTCACCATCTCATTAGCATTTTTAAATTTATATGTCTTTTTTTATTTGTGGACTTCAAATGAGCATCTTTTCAGAATGGTTTTTAGAGATTTTTCAGTGAATTTAAAAGTGAAAATGTGGATTTAAAGGGGTATGGTCCTAAATGTCGCTCATTGCTATTCGCATATTAGACCATACCAAGGTTGTAACTTAAAAACTCAGCTGATGCAACAGTTATTCTACATGAGAGCACCTGCACGTGTACATAACGAGTGCTCACACAAGGGACAGACAGTACACATGGCAACACCATGCAGCCAATCAACTCATAGTAGGCTCAGAAATCGTGCCTCCCACGATGAAGGAATCGTATAATGGACAACAAGTATCAAAGGACGAGTACGTGGCTCCAATCAGCCTTCGCCAGGTACCGCTACACAAACGGCTGATGATAGGCCTAACAGAAAGTACATTCGGATAGTGGCACGGGACAATCACATTACGCCAGGTCACCGGCATCTTTGCAGGCACTAACGGTCCTACCAGAGGGGACTAAATATATATTCTTTGATAGTGACAATTGTACCAAGGCCCATGCGATGTGACACTAGTGGTGTTTAAAATCGTAAATTGGAAAATTCAAATATTCGAAATTTTTGGATACAGGTTTCGCTATCCGAAATAATATCCGATTGGATATTCAAATATCCAATTATTGATTATATTTTTTTATTTCTAAATCGAATAGTTTGGATATTTTTGAATATCCAAACATAAATTTTCGGATATTTCGAATATCTGATAAAAAATAAATTTATAAATTTTTGGATATTTAGGATATCCGAAATTTTTAAAATCACTATTCGAATCTGAAAAATTTCGGATATCCGAATTTTGAATATTCGATTTTTAGGATGGTTTGGTTTCGGATATTGGATAGTTCGGATCGGATTTTGGGAAAATAAATACATGACACCTATAAAAGGTACAAAACTTGAAAAACATGAAATAAAAGGGGTCTTTGATGACGAACAATAAATGAAGACGATCATCGAAGCTATCTATGTTCATCATCTTATTCGATCGGATTCAATGATTATTTAGGTGTCATGTATTTATATGTTTTATGAAATAAAAAGGTTTTGCATTTTATATTTCTATGATTTATCCAAAAAAAATGAACACCCGAACCCAACCCGATCCATACCCGACCCTACCCGAACCCGAAAATAGGGTATTATAATACCCGGGTATTAGAAAACCCGACCCGAACCCGGGTATATAGGGTATACATTTTTTATATAAAACCCGGACCTAGACCCGACCCGGGTATTGTCAATACCCGATTTTGTTGAACCCGATCGTACCCGAACTCAGTTCCATACCCGGAACCGGGTATTTAGAAAACCGAATGTATGCACCACTAGTGAATTAGGTATGGAAGAAACCATTGGAATTGTCAAAAAACCTGTCTTAAAAACAATATTCATATTTATGAGAAATTGATAGCTAAAATAATAATATTAATAAAAAAAAGGTTAAAATTTACATGGAAAAAACTTTTTGCATTGGAATCTTGAAGGGTTATAGTATGAGATAATGGCAAAATATGGTGCTAAGATACGTGTATCCAGTATTAATGAGATGAAATGTTCATATCTTAAATGGTGTAGGCATAATAGTATATAGAGAAAAATTCTCAGATAGTCTTGGTGGTTTGCTCCATTTTCATCTATAGTCCCTACATTTTTAAAATCACAGCTATAGTCCTCAACTTTTGCACAATCTTTCTCGGATGGTCCCTGATATAGATGGGGGTTAGAGAAATATAGATGGGGGTTAGTTTTATCGGGTAAGTGGATGTGAAATGACAAAAGTACCCTTTATATAAAACCCTACAAGACATTTTATCTTCTTCTTCACCAGCATGTGACAACCCGAGTTTTTAAGGCCTCTACTCGACTTAAGCTTGTACCTGTTTTGCAAAGTGTGTTTAATATATATATTTGGTGTTTATTATTTTGAGTAATATGTTAATAATGTGTTTGTGTTAATTTATGTTTCATAATTTAAAAAGGAACCTTGGCCGAACACCCTTACTTCCACGAAAACACCCCACCCAAAACACCCCTATGCCGAAAACACCCATGCGGCGAAAACACTTGTGTGTTTTCGTCCACTACGGGCCGACGAAATCAACTCATGGGCTTCGGCCCAGTAATGATTGAATAAAGGATTTGTTTAATCTGTGAGCACGAATTCGATAACTGACAAACCCTAGACACCTATCACATTCCCTCTCGCTACCCTTTGAACCTGACGGCAAGCTTGTGTTCCCCGGATCCTTAAGATCAATCAAGTTATTGTCTCGTTCATCGCGGTTAGTGTTGACCTTTAACTGATTGTTTGATTTAAACCAATTGTATGATCGATTTGTTTAGCATTGTAACTGTGATTGCTTGTATGAAAGTAAGGTTTGATGATGGTTATATATATATATATATATATATATTGTTTACAAACTGTCGTGTAAATTGGATGATATGATTGACCGGGTGTGCCTGTAAATGAATGATCTGCTGATTGATTTGTGATCTCGGTCTCGCATGATTTGGCAGTTTATATGTTTACATATCAGTGATTTGATTTAAATGATTTCGTAGATGATTGAGCACGTAACTGCTAGAAGAGACTAGGGTTGCTGTGTTATTGTAACTGACATTGATAAAGACGATGTGTCCGATGAAAAACAACACCCAACGAAAACACAAGGACCAGACAAAATCACATCGACCGGACGAAAACACTTAGTGTTTTCGTCAAACCCTATGCCCAACGAAAACACTTTGGGATTTCGTCGCCCAAGTGTTTTCGCCAACCAAGTGATTTCGCCAGTAAAAGGGGTTTTCGTCCCTAGGTGTTTTCGCCAGAACAGGGATTTCGCCATGTAAGGGTTTTCGCCCACTAAGTGTTTTCGCCTAATGACCTGTAACTCTGTGACTCGTATGTTAAATCTGTTAGATGGTTAACCCTGTTAAGTATGTCAAGTATGTTATGTATGTTAACTGGGTTATGTTAACTATGTTATGTATGTTAAGCTCATTATGTATGATAACTCTGTTAATTTTGATCTAACTCTGTTATGACACAGTGACTATGATATGTGTGTTAACTCAACTATGCATGTTAGTTCTATTGATCCTAGTTAACGATGTTAACACAGTTAAGTTGCCAAGACTGTTAATGAATAATTAAGTTAAAATAAACTGGGGAAGCCCATGTTGTAAAGCCTGAATTGCATGAATTGATTAACTGCTTATGTGTTACATGATATTAACTGTCAAACACACCTTGTGACATAGAGTGTATGTGAAACCTTACAAACACGTACTGATTGTGTATACGTGCATAACTATAGGACTTGACTGATTTCTTGTGAGCACATAGTTTAGCATACCGAGCAAACCAAGGTGAGTTCACACTCTTTCCAAGGCATGGGATTCCCAAGGGTTGGGAATGGGTTAATGATTTAAATGATAACTACAACCATCCTCAGTGGGTAGGATGCCAAGATTACACACTGGACCAAACCTCTATCATTGAAGTCCCTCATTTATATCGACTTAATCGCCGAGGCCTATGGCAAGCGGATCATTAGTTAATAGCGCTATTAGGTTTAACAAACCTCACACCGTGTCGTTCGAACGGGCGTGTACTAATGGACTATGGGCAAAGGGTCAATGCTGATAGACATTGACTTAGGGCACCTCTTACATTTTCGTAGTAGTCGATACACACGGTCTAGTAACATATGGGAAGCCCCCACTAATCTTCGTAAACATGTCTGGGAGACCGCGATACGAATTAATACGATATATGGTTTACAAAATGAACATATGATTTACGAAACAAATACTATAACTAAACAACCAACTGCGAACTCGCTCAACTTTGTTGTTGACTCGTTGTTACATGCCTTGCAGGTCGTTAGGTACTCATGGAGCTTGCACAGGGAGGCGCGGTCGTTGTGGGACATGGCAGTGTGTGCCATGCTAAAAACATTACTTTATTTCGTACTTAATACTTACATTGGGTTTTACAATTATGCTTCCGCTAAACACTTAACTACGTCTTTGATTTGAAACACCTTTCATATTGTGTGGTTGAATTTTACTTATTACTTGTTATGTTCATTATGATTGGTGGCTTGATCCTGGTCAGTCACGCCTCCAAGCGGCGATACTCCGCATGTGGATTTTGGGGGTGTGACAGATTGGTATCAGAGCCATTGGTTATAGTGAACTTGGTTTTATTAAGGGGAAAAGGTTTTTATTAAAATCAGACTATAACCTGTACAGTGCTCAACGATCCACAACGACACTTCGCTCCACGTGCAAGACTCAACACGATAGGTGATACTATTCAGGTTTACATTACCTACTTGTTAGATACATACTACATTGCTCATGGTATGCTTAGATAACGTAGCAACTACTATTTGAAAACCCTGTGTGCTCACACTCTTATGTCATTCCACACTTGTGTATTGATATGATGCACTTCTCACTTGTGTTCTCTTACTTGTGAAGATCATGAGTGGACGCGTTAACATGACACAAGCCCAGCTGACGACTCTGATTAACTAACAAGTTGTTGCGGCACTTGCAGCCGCACAAGCAGGAGGTATACCCTGCAGTCGTAACTCACTATAGGATCTTTAGATCCTACACTCCTAAACCAACTCTTGTGTTTAACCTTGTCCTATTCTTATACACAACAGGTCAACACGCTCAGCCACCTGTATGCACCTTCAAGACTTTCATGGACTATCGTCCTAGTACTCTCAGTGGCACTGAAGGGGCAGTTGGACTCCTCCACTGGTTCGAGAAGCTCGAGTCAGTCTTCGAAATGTGTGAATGCCCGGAGGCTCGTAGGGTGAAGTACGCCACTGGTACTCTCGAAGGCGTTGCATTGACTTGGTGGAACGCACAAGTGCAAATGTTGGGGCTGGTAGCTGCCAATGCCACCCCATGGAACGACTTTAAGGAACTGATCAAGCGGGAATACTGTAGTCGTGATGACATCCACAAGTTGGAAGTGGAGTTCTTTAACCTGAAGATGACAGGGTCAGAAATAGAGGCGTATACTAAAAGGTCAAACGAGCTGGCCATCTTGTGTCCAACTATGGTGGATCCTCCCATCAAGCGTATCGAGCTGTATCTCAGGGGTGTTGTACCAGAAATTCAAAGCCATGTGACTTCGGCTAACCTTGCTACCATCCAGGATGTTACTCGTCTTGCTCATCGTCTCATAGACCAGGCAGTGGAACAGAACAGGCTGCCTAAGCGTATCGGTGCTACTACTACTACTTCTGCTACTCCCAGTGATAACAAGCGAAAATGGGATGGAGCCTCCAGCAAGGGTTCGACTTCAGTTCAGTCCCAGGCATAGCAGCGAAAGATTGATGACTATCAGAGCCCTGGTCAACAATCTTCTGGTAGTCAAAGGCAGGGTGGATATCGAGGAAACCTCCCGAAGTGTAACACATGCAACAGGCACCACAATGATCAGTGCAACAAGGATCATTGTCAGAGATGTCTCAAGATGGGTCATGAAGCTAAGGATTACAGAAGCTCACGACCTGCGAATCAGAACCAACAACAACAACCACCCGCTCCACAGAACCAGTAGCGGAAACAGCGAGGCAACATGGGATGCTTTCAGTGTGGTGCTGAAGGCCACTTTAAGCGGGACTGCCCCCAGTTAAACCAGAACCAGAATAACAACAAAAATAATCAGGGCAATGGGAACAACAACGGGGGAAACAATGATGGAAACAATGGTGCCAGGGGTCGAGCGTTCGTGCTGGGGCAGGGTGAAGCAAGGAATGATCCTATTGTGGTGATGGGTAAGTTCCTTCTCGATGACTTTTATGTTACTGTTTTATTTGATTTGGGTGCGGATACCAGTTATATGTCTCTGAAAGTTAGTCAAATGCTCAAGCGCACACAAACACTTTTGAACACCAAGCATGTCGTAGAGTTAGCAAATGGTAAAAGTCTAGAGGCCACACACATAGTTCAGGGTTGTAATCTTGTCCTCGCTGGTCAGACCTTCTCTATCGATCTCATTCCTATAGTTCTGGGTAGTTTCGACATCGTCATTGGGATGGATTGGTTGTCCCAACAGCAAGCAGAGATCCTATGCAAAGAGAAGATCGTTCGTATTCCCCGTTCTGGTAAAGAACCTCACGAAGTTCAAGGCGACAAGAGTGGTGCTGTGGTAGGCATCATCTCCTTTCTTAAGGCCCAAAAGTGTTTACGAAAGGGCCACACCGCTATTTTGGCACTTGTTACTGACGCATCAACGAAAGACAAGAGATTAGAGGATATTCCAGTAGTACGCGACTTTCCTCAAGTGTTTCCTGAAGATTTACCTGGGCTACCACCTCATCGCCAGGTCGAATTCCAAATCGAGCTAGCTCCTGGAGCAGCGCCAATAGCTCATGTACCGTATCGCTTAGCTCCATCCGAACTGGAAGAACTGTCCAAACAATTGCAAGAACTTTTGGATAAAGGTTTTATTCGTCCTAGTTCTTCGCCTTGGGGAGCTCCAGTGTTGTTTGTGAAGAAGAAAGACGGTACCTTCAGGATGTGTTTTGACTACCGCGAACTCAACAAGGTGACCATGAAGAACCGCTATCCTCTTCCCCGCATCGATGATTTGTTCGATCAACTGCAAGGGTCGAGCTACTATTCAAAGATTGATCTGAGGTCAGGCTACCATCAACTGAGAGTCCGGGACGAGGACATCTCCAAAACAACATTCAGAACTCGCTACGGCCATTACGAGTTTCTAGTTATCCCATTCGGGTTAACAAACGCACCTGCAGTCTTCATGGATCTTATGAACAGAGTTTGCAAGCCTTACTTGGATAAGTTTGTGATTGTATTCATTGACGACATCCTGATCTACTCTAAGAGTCAGGAGGAACACGAGCACCATCTCCGACTTATTTTGGAACTTCTTCGAACAGAGCAGTTGTACGCCAAGTTTTCGAAATGCGACTTCTGGCTTCGTGAAGTCCACTTTCTAGGCCACGTGGTAAACAAGGATGGGATTCATGTTGATCCATCCAAGGTAGATGTCACACCCCCAAAATCCACACGCGGAGTTTCACCGCTTGGAGGCGTGACTGACCAGGATCAAGCCACCAATCATATAGAACAATGTAAATAGTAAAAGTAATTGTATTTAAACCAAACCAATCCATATGAAAGGTGTTCAAAACATAAGTGTAATAACAAAGTTTAGCGGAAGCATAATTGTAAAAGCCCAATATGAATAAAGTATGTAATGTTATAATGTTTAATCAAGCAATCATGATCCTTGTCCACAACGACCGCGCCTCCCTGTGCAAGCTCCATGCATACCTAACGACCTGCAAGGCATGTAACAGAGAGTCAACAACTAGTTGAGCGAGTTCACAGAAAGTAAGTGCGTAATAGTAAGTTCGTTTGTAACGTGTGGCTCTACTGGGCCGATAGTATGTTCTATTGGTGGGGGCTTCCCATGTTGCATATACACTAGACTATTTGTAACCATAAGTGTTCTTCTTAACCTGAGAATAGTAGTACGTACAAGGTTTACGTAGGATTTACGTAAGTGTCCTTCACAAGCCGAGGACAGGGGTACGCGGGGGTTTACGTAGGTTTTACGTAAGTGCCTGACACAACCGAGGCAGTAGTGAGTATAAGTTCACGTAGGTTTTACGTGAGTGTCCTTCGCATCCTGAGGACAGTGATGAGTACGAGTATACGTAGGTTTTATGTATGTGTCCTGCACAACCGAGGACGATGGTAGATAGTCTAGTAACAGTGTAAGTACAAATCTATTCAATCTCATTCCTTCAATCCCATTCCCAAGCCCCGGGAATCCCATGCCTTGGTAAGAGTGTGAACTCACCTTGGTTTGCTCGGTAGGTTATTGCTTCTAGGGTTAATTAATGGTTAAGTCCGTTACACACGACCTAGGTACATTGCACATAATTTGATGTAAGTGTTTGCATTCAATTAGGGTTAACAAGTCTTTGATATCCAATCAATTGTGTTCTGTGTGATAATTGTGTACAGAATGATATGAGAAGATTGTTCACACATACAGGATCATCCAGTTACATACAGTAGCATACAATCACATTCAGAAACATACAGTAAGCTTTAACACTGGTGTTTGCCATAAACTCAGAGCAATTATTCACTTATTCATACGTATATCATCGACAAACTCGGACAACATAACACACTTTATAAAATTCGGACCCATGTGCATCACCTACACAAATTCGGACAAGGCCTCCCCCTTCAAAACTCAGACAAGGCCTCCCCCTTCAAAGGTCGGACAGGGGTTTCCCCTTACAAATGTCGGACAGGGGTTTCCCCCTCACAAAACTCGGACAGGGGGCTTCCCCCCTTACAAATTCGGACCACACTAACTTTTGGCAAAAAGTCGGACCCCTCATGTTTGAACAAAAGTCGGACCCTTTAGTTATATGCATAAAAGTCGGACCTCATGACACTTACAAAAGTCGGACCCCTTGATCCCTTATGAAATTCGGACAAGGCTCCCCTTGTCAAAAAATTCGGACAACACTTTACACTAATGAAACTCGGACAACATGGCCTCATAAAGTTGGATCTTGTGAGATGTAATAAGTTTGGACCAATCTCCATATAATAAAACTCGGACTAATCATAACACAAGAAACTCGAACCATATCAAGCAAAGAAGTTCGGACTATATTCATGAATCAAAATTCGGACCTCTTAACCTTATAAAATTCGGACATATCATGTTAATTAAAAAAAAAACTCAGATCAACAATCAGTCATACGAATGTTCAAGTTCATTGTAACAGTTACGTTTATACGATCATGAAAACCCTAATATCATACATCTGTATTGCAATTATCAATCAACAATTCTAACATATCATGTATCTTGACATCAGGCAAACGATTACACGACTAATCAACATCATTTCATAATAATCAGAATTCAATCAATAAATACAGAACTAGTATGTGAAGAACTAGGGTTTACATGAATCACATAATCAAGAATTGATAACAACAAACAATCATTAAACAATTACCTTGGATTAATTCTAGATAAAGAGAGGGATCAAGAGTGGTGATAGAGAGCTTGTGCCAATGATGAAGCAAATGATTGTAGAGATAATTGTAGAGGAATCTTAGGTACGTCTGATGATTGTGTGGTGATTAGTGAAAGGGATTAGGGTTAAGAGTTGTTAAGGTTTCACCATTAACACTAAACACCCTTAAGTATTATCTATTATATAATACATGCGCAAGATATACAATTTATAGTTTCATCACCGCATTCAAGTATTTGCTAAATCATTCATAAACTTTATCAAATCCAAAACGTATACAGCTACAGAGCAAACCAATTGTGCAAGTAAACAACTAAACAAACAGTGAACGTGCAATAAATGCGAAAGTGGAATCTCGGAAACTCGAGTTGTCACAGTAGACTCGATTAAGAACTTGCCTGCACCGCGTACACCAACAGAAATCCGCCAGTTCTTGGGTTTGGCGGGCTACAACAGAAGGTTCATCAAAGACTTCTCGAAGATTGCGCAGCCGCTTACTCTACTGACCCAGAAGGGGGTCACCTATCGTTGGGGTAATGCTCAGGAATCAGCGTTTCAGCACATAAAGGATAGGCTCTGCAGCGCACCTATTCTCTCATTGCCAGAGGGCACAGACGATTTTGTGGTCTATTGCGACTCATCCATTCAGGGTCTTGGGTGTGTGTTGATGCAATGTGACAAGGTCATTGCTTATGCGTCATGTCAACTTAAAGTTCATGAAAGAAACTACACTACACATGACTTGGAGCTGGGAGCCGTTATTTTCGCGCTTAAGATATGGAGACATTACCTGTACGGTACCAAGTGCACTATCTACACCGATCACAGGAGTCTCGAGCATATCTTCAAGCAAAAGGAATTGAACATGCGACAACGTCGATGGGTCGAGTTATTGAATGATTACGAATGTGCCATCAAGTACCATCCAAGCAAGGCCAATGTTGTGGCCGACGCCCTCAGTCAAAAAGATACTGCACCTAGGCATGTGCGAGCATTGCAACTTACCATCCAGTCTAGTCTTCCTGCACAGATACGAGATGCTCAGGTAGAAGCATTAAAACCAGAAAACGTCAGGGCTGAAGCCTTACGCGGCTCAAAGCAGCAGTTAGAACAAAAGGAAGACGGCGCCTACTATGTAACAGGACGCATTTGGGTCCCGCTCTATGGCGACTTACGCGAGCTTGTGATGGATGAAGCACATAAGTCTCATTACTCGGTACATCCTGGTTCGGATAAGATGTACCACGACTTAAAGACTACATACTGGTGGCCTAGCATGAAGGCCCACATAGCAACATACGTTAGCAAATGTCTGACTTGTGTGAGGGTCAAGACCGAATACCAGAAACCATCGGGCCTACTCCAGCAACCAAAGATACCACAATAGAAATGGGAGGAAATTTCCATGGATTTTGTTACTGGCCTGCCTAGATCTCAATGTGGAAACGATACTATTTGGGTGATCATGGATCGACTCACTAAGTCTGCACACTTCTTGGCTATCAAGGAAACAGACAAGTTCTCTACATTAGCAGACATTTACCTAAAGGAAGTGGTTTCAAGGCACGAGGTGCCAACCTCCATTATTTCCGATCGCGATGCACGTTTTACTTCGGAACTGTGGCAAGCAATGCACAAATCTTTTGGCTCATGATTAGACATGAGCACAGCTTATCACCCTCAGACGGATGGGCAGTCTGAGCGCACTATTCAAACTCTAGAAGACATGCTGCGTGCATGTGTAATCGACTTCGGCAACAGCTGGGAAAAACACCTCCCTTTGGTGGAGTTTTCGTATAATAACAGTTACCACACCAGCATTCAAGCCGCTCCATTTGAGGCATTGTACAGGCGTAAATGCCGATCACCTTTTTGTTGGGCAGAGGTGGGTGATAGTCAGATCACGGGTCCAGAACTTGTAGTAGACGCAACGGAAAGAATTGCTCAGATACGACAACGTATGGCGGCAGCTCGTGACCGTCAGAAAAGCTACGCTGATAAGCGCAGGAAACCACTCGAGTTCCAGGTTAGGGATCGAGTGCTACTCAAGGTCTCACCTTGGAAAGGTGTAGTTCGTTTTGGTAAACGAGGCAAGTTCAATCCGCGATATGTCGGACCGTTCGAAATCATAGAGAAAATAGGCAAAGTGGCCTACAAACTGAATCTACCAGCAGAACTCGGTGGAGTTCACAACGTCTTTCACGTGTCAAATCTGAAGAAGTGTCTGTCAGATGAGACCCTGATAGTTCCTTTGAAGGAGCTCACTATCGACGATCAGTTGCGATTCGTCAAGGAACCAGTTGAAATCACGGACCGAGATGTTAAGGTCCTCAAGCACACCAGAATACCTCTTGTTCGAGTTCGTTGGAACTCCCGTCGTGGCCCAGAGTTCACTTGGGAACGAGAAGACCAAATGAAACTCAAGTATCCCCAGTTGTTCGGGAACAATGCAACCACTATTGAGGCTGAAGCTACTGCTGAATTTCGGGACGAAATTCCAAATCAACGGGGGGATAATGTGACACCCCAGGAAAACCAGGAAACAACTCAACTAGCTAACTAGCTTCCTCAGTAACCACGTGCTAAATTTCGGGACGAAATTTCTTTCAACTCAACTAGCTAACTAGCTTCCTCAGTAACCACGTGCTAAATTTCGAGACGAAATTTCTTTCAAGTTGGGGATAATGTGACAACCCGAGTTTTCAAGGCCTCTATTCGACTTAAGCTTGTACCTGTTTTGCAAAGTGTGTTTAATATATATATTTGGTGTTTATTATTTTGAGTAATATGTTAATAATGTGTTTGTGTTAATTTATGTTTCATAATTTAAAAAGGAACCTTGGCCGAACACCCTTACTTCCATGAAAACACCCCACCCAAAACACCCCTATGCCGAAAACACCCATGCGGCGAAAGCACTTGTGTGTTTTCGTCCACAACGGGCCGGGGAAATCAACTCATGGGATTCGGCCCAGTAATGATTGAATAAAGGATTTGTTTAATCTGTGCGCACGAATTCGATAACTGACAAACCCTAGACACCTCTCACATTCCCTCTCGCTAGTCGCGGTTAGTGTTGACCTTTAACTGATTAGTGTTGATCTTGTGTTCCCCGGATCCTCAAGATCAATCAAGTTATTGTCTCGTTCGTCGCGGTTAGTGTTGACCTTTAACTGATTGTTTGATTTAAACCAACTGTATGATCGATTTGTTTAGCATCGTAACTGTGATTGCTTGTATGAAAGTAAGGTTTGATGATGGTTATATATATATATATATATAGTTCACAAACTGTCGTGTAAATTGATGATATGATTGACCAGGTGTGCCTGTAAATGAATGATCTGCTGATTGATTTGTGATCTCGGTCTCGCATGATTTGGCAGTTTATATGTTTACATATCAGTTATTTGATTTAAATGATTTCGTAGATGATTGAGCACGTAACTGCTAGAAGAGAGTAGGGTTGCTGTGTTATTGTTGATGATGACGATATGTCCGACGAAAAACAACACCCAACGAAAACACATGGACCAGATGAAATCACATCGACCGGACGAAAACACTTAGTGTTTTCGTCAAACCCTATGCCCAACGAAAACACTTTGGCATTTCGTCGCCCAAGTGTTTTCGCCAACCAAGTGATTTCGCCAGTAAAAGGGGTTTTCATCCCTAGGTGTTTTCGCCAGAGCAGGGATTTCGCCATGTAAGTGTTTTCGCCCACTAAGTGTTTTCGCCTAGTGACCTGTAACTCTGTGACTCGTATGTTAAATCTGTTAGATGGTTAATGCAACATTTGTGCAATAATCATTGTGAACAGTTTAGTTATCAATAAAACAATGTTATTTTATCCCAATGTTTGTTTGGTTGTGTTTTACATTTTTCATGTTTTGACTTTTGTTCAATTTCAAACTCTACATCGCTTTCTTGAGAGTTATACGCAAACTGGTGCGTAAACGTACTCAGTTTAATGCGAAAAATACTCCGGAACATCAACATATACTCAACATACCTTAAATAACCTTTACACAACTTAGAAATAAGTTTTGAAGGCTTTGGTATGGCAAAAACAAGTTAAATTCGCTTACTTGGACTAAACTTGACAAACTGTAAAAGTATGCCAATTTGAACTGTAACAAACATTCCGGAACATGTCCATAAGTTAAACATACCATAAATATCCTTTACATAGCTTAGAAATAGGTTTTGAGGGGTTTGGTATGCTAAAATAAACTTTTGGTTCATTCAGGGACTAAAAGTGTCAAAAAGTGCACAAGTTTTCACTTTCGCGCATAACTTACGTTCTGAATACCTCCGGACATCCAAAAATTTATGTAAGCATCCTAATATTATGCCTTAGTGTTTGGCATGAGAAAAATCCATTTGTCACGTCATTTGGATCGTTTTTCGCGCTTATGCGCATTCGTCGTTATTAAGCGAACATCGCGATCGTACGGCCAAACGAACCAACACCCGGAACATTTTTGAGCATGTTTCATGTCCACAATGTTTAGGCATCATTTTAGGGCCTTAAAGTTGGCTTTACAAGCCTTAGAAGTGTCGGAAATGGCTTAAACATGCAACAGGGACCTAAACTGTAAATTCTGAAACTTGTTGTCTGATCTGCACCCTCAGGCGGCCCGCATTGGTTTGGCCGGCACCTTCACGCGGGCCGCATCAGACATACAGATCAGATAAGATTAATTAGTCAGCAAATTTCAGCTGATTAAACCACAACCACATGATTTCACTTGCCTTTCAGCTCACTAAGGGTCATTTTCAGTAACCACAACTTTTCGACAAGTGTACGCACAAGATTCGATCACGTTTTTCAAGAAACGATCCAAACGGTTCGGGAAATACTATAAATACCCCACCCCCATTCTTGTTAAAACCCACAAAAATCTGATCTAAGCTCTAAGTTGGAACCTTTGTTTCATACCTGAGCCATTTTGATCTAGATTAGCATTCGGGGACCCTTCGTAAGTGTTCTTTCGTTCTTTTATTCGCTTTTCGAGTCCGAAAGTCAGCGTTTTGTTTGACTTTCTGCGTTGACCAGCCTATGGTCAACACGAGGTTCATTGGAACTTCACAACGTGAGCGTGATCACAATGGTTATAGTCCATGGCGACTATACCTACTGATTACCACGTTATCTAGGCTCAGTGACGAGTCGTAGTTTCGGCCAGAATGCGCATTCTTGCGTGTTTTGTAACCAAACTACTCGTGAGCATCAAAGCCGTTTGTTTTGATGCCAAACCTGTTTTCTAAACTTAGTTAAGCATGTCCTAACATGCTTAGCTCGTCACTTTTAGTTTAGTGCATATATAGGGTCGTAAGGTAAGCGATCTAAACCATCGCTTATACTTTCGAACCCGACCCATTTGGTCGATGATTAGGATCCGACCAAACACATTAGGTGACCATAGCTGTAACCTTCCGAGGTTATACCTTGTGGTCACGATGTTAGGCGTTCCAAACGCGTTCTACGCGAACGACGCATTAAGGTAGCATAAGCTACCTAAACAGGTCGTAATGGGTCGCAAGCACTTAGGTTAGGTTTCACTTTAGTATGTAGACTTTGTTAAACCATATTACACGAGTCTCCATACTCGTTTGGTTTACGAATCCGCATACTATCCGATCCTTCCGATTTTGGTCCGGTATATTAATAGCTACCTATTAGGTGCCGTTTGATATCCCGTGATCTCTTGCATTGTGTGATTATTACACAAGGAATTCAAAGCAATCTCAGGTGAGTACATTGAACCCCTCTTTTACTGTTTTCCAAACTGTTTTGGCGTGAAACACATGTGCCTACTTGTTACTTTCATGCTTTCCATGTTTTCACATCGTATACCTGCTATGTTCGTTAGTACATTATAGTATATGATTTCATTACATTTCATGCTATTTATGCCCGTTGTGTGCGTACTTAGTACATTGTTTTACATTACATTTCATGCTATGTATGCCCATTGTGTGCGTACTTAGTACATTGTTTTACATTACATTTCATGCTATGTATGCCCATTGTGTGCGTACTTAGTACATTGCTTTACATTACATTTCATGCTATGTATGCCCATTGTGTGCGTACTTAGTACATTGTTTTACATTACATTTCATGCTATGTATGCCCATTGTGTGCCTACTTAGTACATTGTTTTACATTACATTTCATGCTATGTATGCCCATTGTGTGCGTACTTAGTACATTGTTTCACATTACATTTCATGCTATGTATGCCCATTGTGTGCGTACTTAGTACATTGTTTCACATTGCATTTCATGCTATTTATGCCCATTGTGTGCATACTTAGTACAATTGTTTACATCACATACCTTCATTTTGGTATGACATTTGGTTTGTTTAACATGGAACAATACATTCATTAACATTAGCTACGCCATTCGTTAGTAGGTAGTGGTACCATAGGAATTGACAACTCCCGTTCCTGAAATCCTGGGTTTGTTTGGATTGGAAGGAATGACCGAATTCGATATACATAACTTAGATAAACCTTTAATTTGTTTAAGGGTTTATCGTCACAGTCTCAAGGCTTGGATGTATGCATTTTCACAATACCGCATAAATGTTAATATCAGTAGAGCATGCATTATTCCACAAAACATAACGTTGATTTAAACCATGTTTTACTTCAACACCTTGTTTTGTGCATTTTACATATGGTTTAGTTGATACATCTCACTTACCATACAAGATATATTTTGGGTACACATTACATGATCTACATTAAACATAAACATTTTGACATTGATATACATACTTGGTGGTTTACATTGAACATAGACATTTCGATATGGTTTACACTATAACACTTGACAATTGGTTTATACATGAACAATTTACATGGTGGTTGGTTTGGGTAAATGGTTGGAGTAACGTGGCATATGTAATATGATACAAACATGGTGGATACGCCGCTGGTACTTCCTATATATAAATGCTTGTATAATATTTCATATCGTAGCGTTATCTAAGTCATTTCAGTTTAGACACATTACATTTTACACAAATAACATACTCTTCACAAGACATTATTTTTACAAACAACTTATCTTATTCAACTCATTTTACTTGGTTACTCGTTTAACCTTACACTTATCTATACATATCATCTGATATTATCGTTTTTCAAATGGTTTACAAAGCAAGACAAATTACAAGGTTCATGACTGACTGTTATTAAACATTTCTTTAAACTCAAGTCATGAATCCCATTTTCACAAAACCTATGTATCTCACAGGCATTTTTATGCTGACGTACCTACTTTCACATGTGTTTTCAGGGGCTGTTCCATAGGATGATGATCATGACACTAGGGCGGACCTGTGCCTTAGAGAATAAAAATGAAGATAGACTAGTTTATTTATGTTTTGAACTCTTTGTTTTCCTGTTTAAGACAATATAACACTCTTGTTTATAAATAAAATACAACTTTGTATGCCATGGTTATGAAACAATTAATTCTGTCCCAACACTCCCCGGCGTTTCCGCCGCGGTTGCATGTTATACGCGGCCGGGGTGTGACAGAAGAGTTGGTATCAGAGCCAATGGTTATAGGGAATTAGGTTATTAGTAATGCTTTGACCTAGACTATAACTTTCTAGGACCCTAACACAAGTCATCTTGTGTTTAGATTTTAAAACATGCACATCACCTATCCTTAGGTGATAACCACAACGAGAATTTCGATCCCGAATCCGCTTTGAAAATTAATCATCTATTCTAGGATGATTGATTACTAGGTTTTGAACCCTCTGTTATAAGGTTTTGAACCCCTTTGAATTTTCAAAAATCTCGTCAAGGTTTTCGGGTTTTAATAGTGTGAACACGTGCGAACTGGAAGAGTGAATGCCTGTACCCTGAGTTTTCTGTTTAAGGCTAGAGTGTTCGTACAAATCCACATAATCGGACCAGTCACTCTTACCTGGGAACTCTTGGGGTGAGTGTTCACTTATAGGCGAACATGTCTTCGCGATACATTATTTTTTACCCACTTACCTTGACTAGACCTTTCGTGTCGCTTGTTTGCTTAGCGATGCGTAACCACCATCTTTGCTTTTGTTGATTCTGTTTCATCTCATTCTCTTCATCCAATCATCTCACTCATTTCCTTTCATGTTTTTCCTCTTTTAGAATGCCTCCTTGACGCGAACACCAGATAGCAACTGCCGAGCTGGCAGAAATTATTGCGCAGCAGATGGCTGCTCAATTCCCAAATCTCTTTGCTCAATGGAACCAAGCCAACAACAACAACAATGGTACATGCAATTTCAAGAACTTTAACTCGGCTAAACCACTCAAGTTTAGTGGTTCTGAGGGAGCAACTGGGCTTCTTCAATGGTTCGAGAGCATCGAGAATACTTTTCGCCACGTGCAGTGTCCGGATAATCGCAAGGTCGAGTTTTCTTCAAGCGTGTTTCAGAAGAGGGCTCTTACATGGTGGAATGGGGTAATGAGAGACCGTGGTGCAGAAGTTGCTCTAGCACAGACGTGGGCTGAACTAAGAGCTCTTATAATGAGGGAGTTTTGTCCTCGTCATGAGCAACGAGCGTTGGAGAAAGAGTTTGATGATTTGAAGCAAGATAGTGGCGAGCACAGGGCATATACTGATAGGTTTGAGGAGTTGAGTCTACTTCGCCCGACTATGGTCGCCCCACTCGACAAGGCTATCAAAAGGTACATCGACGGCCTGCCTGACTCGGTACAAGACATTATTACTAGTAGCAACCCTACCACACTCCGTCAGGCAATCGAGTTATCAGCGACACTGACTGAGTCGCAGATTCGGAAGAACAAATTACACAGGAAGGGTGACAAGGGCAAGAAACAGTCGTCTGACAAGGAAGATAGCAAGAAAGGTCAAAACAAGAAGGGAAAGGATTCTGGTTCCTCAAGGGGGTCAAGGAAGCGTAAGGCTTCGCAAAATTTTGCGGTCACTGCTCAGGTTAACTAGGCAGCTCCCAACCAAACCGCACAGCCTCCAGCAAAGAAGCCCTATTCAGGAAGTGCACCTTTGTGCAATCGATGCAACAGTCACCATCAGCCGCAACATCAGTGTCGTTTCTGTACTAACTGTGGGAAGTCAGGTCATCTTGCCGATGTTTGTTGGTTTGCTCAGAATCGCGCAGTTCAGAACCCTGCTCTACAAATTGCTTAGCCTCCTGCTCAGCAACAGGGTCAAGCTGCACGACTACAATACCCACCAGGTGCTTGTTATAACTGTGGGGATCTGACCCATTACAGAAACCGGTGCCCAAGACTAGCCATCCAGAACCAGAATGCAAACCAGAATCAGGCTCAGGCTCGAGGGCGAGTCTTCAACACGAATGCTCAAGAGGCACAGGCAGACAATGAAGTGGTGAATGGTACGTTCTTTATTAATAATCAGCCTGCATCTGTTCTTTTTGATTCGGGTGCCGACAAGAGTTTTGTGTCATTGTCTTTTGAGCCAATGCTTCGCGTGTCTAGAACGAAACTAGGTAAACCTTTAACAGTAGAGGTTGCCAGTGGTGAACCCATTGTTCTTAATTCTGTTCTACGCAACTGCCAGTTGAACCTTAATGACCGTATTTTCCCTATCGACCTCACGCCAATGCAACTTGGAAGCTTCGACGTTATAGTGGGTATGGATTGGTTATCTAAGCATCGCGCAGAGATAGTTTGTTCTGAGAAGATTGTTCGTGTGCCGCTGTCGACAGGCGAGATCCTACAGGTTCGTGGCGAGAAGCCTGCCGGTGGTCTCAAACTAATGTCTTGTTTTAAAGCACGAAAGTATCTGCGAAAGCACTATGTGGCATTTTTGGCACATGTTGTAGCAGATAAAGGCAAGGGTAAGTCTATTTCAGATATTCCTGTCGTTCGGGATTATTCTGAGGTTTTCCCTGAAGAGTTACCTGGTCTACCCCCAGCACGCCAAGTCGAGTTCCGTATTGATCTCGTACCTGGTGCAAATCCCATTGCCAAAGCTCCATACCGTCTTGCACCGTCTGAGATGCAAGAATTATCTAAGCAGCTTCAGGAGCTCTCTGACAAAGGTTTTATCCGTCCTACCTTTTTCACCTTGGGGTGCTCCCGTTCTTTTTGTCAAGAAGAAGGATGGATATTTTAGGATGTGTATCGATTATCGTGAGCTTAACAAGCTCACCATCAAGAATCGATATCCCCTACCTCGCATTGATGATCTCTTTGATCAATTGCAAGGCGCTTCTTATTTTTCAAAGATTGATCTGCGATCTGGATATCATCAACTCCGTGTGCATGAAGAAGATATTCCCAAGACAGCGTTCCGTACTCGTTATGGGCATTATGAGTTCACAGTCATGCCATTCGGTTTGACTAATGCTCCTGCTGTTTTCATGGACTTGATGAATAGGGTCTGCAAGCCTTATTTAGATAAGTTCATCATCGTTTTCATTGATGACATTTTGATATATTCTAAGACGCGAGCTGATCATGAGCAACACCTTCGTCTTACGTTGGAACTCCTAAAGAAAGAGCAACTTTTCGCCAAATTCTCCAAGTGTGAATTCTGGCTTAAAGAAGTTCAATTCTTAGGACATATTGTCAACGAACAAGGTATTCATGTAGATCCCTCCAAGATCAGTGCGATTAAGGATTGGGATACACCTACTACTCCTACTGAAGTTCGTTCTTTTCTTAGTCTAGCGGATTATTACCGTCGCTTCATTGAGAACTTCTCAAAGATTGCAGTTCCTCTAACTGCTCTAACTCAGAAGAACAAGCCATTTGATTGGGGAGTCAAACAAGAGGAAGCGTTTCTGACTTTGAAACAAAAACTTTGCGACGCGCCTGTCCTAACATTGCCTGAGGGCAATGATGATTTCGTCGTTTATTGCGACGCATCTAAATTAGGTCTTGGCTGCGTCCTGATGCAAAGAAACAAAGTCATAGCATACGCATCAAGGCAGTTGAAGATACATGAGAAGAACTACACCACTCATGATCTTGAGTTGGGTGTAGTTGTCTTCGCTCTTAATATATGGAGATACTACTTGTACGGTACAAAATGTGTGGTTTTCACAGACCACAAAAGTCTTCAACATATCTTCAACCAGAAAGAACTCAACATGAGACAGCGGCGTTGGGTTGAACTTCTAAACGACTATGACTGCGAAATTCGCTACCATCCTGGTAAGGCGAATGTCGTAGCCGATGCTTTGAGTCGCAAGGAACGTACTAAGCTTCATTGTGTACGTGTCCAATCTGTTATTCAAGCTCAAACTGATATCCAAGCCCGTATTTCTCAGGCTCAACAAGCTTGTGTTTCACAAGGTTTGATGGATAAGGAATTTCCTTATCACATAACTCCTGCTCTAGAACTGAAGGACAATGGATCATATTACTTCATGGACCCTTTGTGGGTCCCGAGCCAAGATAATCTTCGTACCCTGCTTATGGATGAAGCCCATAAGTCTCGTTATTCTATTCATCCTGGCTCAGATAAGATGTATAAGGATCTTTGTATTCAGTATTGGTGGCCTGGTATGAAGAAAGACATTGCCTTATACGTATCCAAATGCCTTACTTGTCTTAAGGTTAACGCTGAACATCAGCGTCCTTCCGATTATTGGAGCAACCAGAGATCCCAGTTTGGAAATGGGAAAACATTACCATGGATCTCATTACTAAACTCCCGCGCACAAAGAAAGGTCACGATGCCATCTGGGTAGTTGTTGATCGTCTTACTAAATCAGCGCATTTCTTGCCAATCCGTGAGGATTTTTCGGCTGACAAACTTGCTCAAATCTACGTGGATGAAATTGTAGCTCGACATGGTGTTCCTTTGAACATCATTTCTGACAGGGATGCTCGTTTCACTTCTCATTTTTGGAGAACCATGCAATCTGCTATGGGGTCCCAACTTAATCTGAGCACAGCTTATCATCCGCAAATGGATGGTCAGTCTGAAAGAACAATCCAGACACTGGAGGATACGCTTAGAGCTTGTGTAATCGATTTTGGTGGTAGTTGGGATTCACATCTTCCGTTGATTGAATTCTCCTTCAACAACAGTTATCACTCCAGCATCAACATGGCTCCTTTCGAGGCTCTCTATGGTCGAAAATGTCGTTCACCAGTCTGCTGGAATGAGATCGGCGAGGCTCAACTTACTGGACCTGCCCTCATTTTAGAGCCAACAGATAAGGTAAAGAAAGTTCATGATAACCTTCAGACAGCTAGAAGCCGTCAAAAGAGTTACGCGGACCTAAAACGCAAGCCCTTGGATTTTCAAGTCGGTGATCGTGTATTACTTAAGGTCTCACCTTGGAAAGGTGTGATCAGATTTGGAAAGAAAGGAAAACTTGCACCTAGATACGTTGGACCATTCAAGATCGTCGAAAGAATCGGTAAGATAGCCTACAGACTTAAGTTACCTCCTGAACTTGGAAATGTTCATCCAACCTTTCACGTGTCCAATCTCAAGAGGTGTTTAGCTGATGAAAACCTCCACATACCGCTTGACGAAATTCGTGTTGATAAAACCTTGAAATTTGTTGAGAAACCGGTAGAAATCATGGAACTTGAAGTCAAGTGGCTTAAACGCAAGCGCATTCCTTTGGTCAACTTCAAGTTCTGCATCAGTGTGCTTCAAATGTGACAACTTTAAGACTGACAATGACAAACTCGTGAAAGATGCGGAAAGTTTGATATCGGAAGTCAAGAAGTTGGAAGACGAGAAGCAAGTTGATGTTAAACAGATTCTTATGTTGCAGGAAAATTGTGAGAAGTTGAAAGCCGAAAATGACAAACTGTTAAATAATTTGAACAGTTTGACATTTGAAACAAAAGGTTGAAAGAAAAAGAAAAAGTTTTTGAAGAGAAAGTTAAAGGTTTTGAAATTGAAAAGACAAGAAGTGAAAAAGAATTTCAAAATCAAATGAAAATTCTTGAAGATGGGAGAAATGCTTTTAGTCGAAACAACATTGAAAAACAGAAAATGATAAATTCCCATCTTCAGAAAATTGTAAAATTGGAAAAAGAAGGTGAATGTGCTAAAAAGAAGATCAAAGAGTTGGAAAAAGAGCTTGAAAGCAAAAAGAAATCTTCAGAAGATGAGGATTTCTGGATTAAGCTAGAAAACAAGAATCTGAAAGCAAATGAATCAAAATTTCAGGAACAGATAAAGGTATTGAAAAATGAAAAGTCTGTTCTTGAAAACTTGAAGAATGAGAATGAAAATTTAATCAAGTCTCATCTTGAAAGAATATCTCAGCTTGAAAATGAAGCCGAGAATTCAAGAAACAAGATTGGTGAACTTGAAAAGAAATTGATAGGTTTTGTGACTGCATCAGACAGTGTGAATTTTCCCTGTCCAAAACCAATCAATTCAATTCCAATAAGTGACAATGTCACAAACTTTGACAATGTCAAAGTTGAAGATTGCGATCAAAAATCTGATGATGTAAATGAAAAAATAGAAAAACAAAAATTGTTTTTGAAATTGAAAGAAAAATTTCAGAAAACTGTTCTACAATCGACTGAAAAGGGAGAATGCTCTAAGCAAAAACCTTTGAAGAAGAAAGTGGAACAAAAACAAAAAGATAATAAAAGTTCATCAGATCAATCATCCAATCGTAATGAAAAATTACAAAAAGTAAAAAATGAAAACTGAAAAATTGTTAGTAATAAGTGGTGCAGGTCAGACCACAGTGCTCAAAAGCCAAATCCAGCAAACTTGAGGAAAGAATATCACCAAGCCAGACAATGCTATGATCTGAGCGTTTGGTGTGAAGGTGGTATACGGTACGATAACAGAGTGTGTTACCGATGTGGTTATCAAGGACACATTGCTGTTAACTGCCAAGGTCAGAGATTTGAGACGAGGAGATGCTTTAATTGTCAAATTAAAGGTTACATAGCCAGAGATTGCCCAAGGAGATCGAGTGAAAGATTGAGGGCTAAATCTCATAAATTGGCAAAAATTCCAGTCAAAGTCAAGCCTCATGAACAGAAGGTTCTAAAACCTAAAGTTCAAGAACAGACAATTCAAGAAAAGAAAGTTAAACTTTCACAGGGGCAGAAAGACAGACTGAGGAAGAAGAGGAAGAAGGCTAGAGAATATCTCGAGAAGATATTGTCCTCGGGTTCATCTGTTGATAAAAATAAAAGTTCTGATGAATCAACTCCTTCGAATACCAAGTTAAGCCAGACGAATTCATCAGATACAAATCTGAGGACAAAAGAGGAAAAGAGGAAGAAGAAAATGGTCGGCGATGAATCTGACAGGTCAAAGTCAGACAAGCCACCTGCGGGAAATGATTCTGGTTCGTCAAAACCAGAGGAGCCATTGGTTGAGGTAAAAAAGGAGAATTCTGGTTTAACAATGGATGATGCAAATTTTCCACCATTGTTGAATAAGAATTCAAAATCAACCAAGGACCGTCAGGCTTGGGTGAATTTGTTCAAATAGAAAAACCTGACTTGCCGGAGTTCCCAGGTTGGTAAGCGTGGAACATGAATCGGCATATTTCTTGAGAAATTTCACTTTGGTGATTTTTCGCCTTAAATGTGGTAAATCAGGGACATTAAATTTTACTTGATTTTCTACATATGATTTATGGTAAATCTGGAAATGATAAATTTTTAAAATGTTTGAAAAGAATAATGTGATAAAGTTACCCCGAATCTACAAATGATTGGTAAACAAACTAATTTTTCCGGAAAAACCATTTTGATTAAAACAAACTTAAGTGTTTTGAAATCATTATGGGAAAATAGTTTGTTGAGAGGGGGAGTTCTGATTGTTTACGCCATGTGGATGGAGAATTGATGCGATTCTCATCAAGTTGTCAAGCTTTGTATAGTTTGTTTCAAATTTTCCCAGAAAATCAAAATAGAAACATATTTTGATTTTAGGGGGAGTAAAATTTAAAAAAAAAATAGAAAATTTGAAAATGTCAAAAACATTGAAAAATTAAAAAATGAGTTTTAAGTGCGAATAGGGGAAATGATAGTACATCAGCTAGACTGGCACAGTACGCTAAAGATTTGTAGTGATTAAAATGCAATTAAGCAGTCTCGCTAAAGATGTGCCGGTAGGTTTTCACAGAATTAGTAGATCAGTTTGGGATATAAACATAAATTTCACTTGCGTCTACGTGGGGAACACCTCCAGGATATATAGGTAACCCCTGAAATCCTGTTTGAAGGGTCCCGTATTCTGAGATACTAGGTCTTTATGCTCAGTGATATCTGGGGTATTATCCCGGGACTTCTGCTGTATGGAAATACTGACCTAGTCCCCGGATAATACTTTCTGCAAAAAGCTTTGAAATACAAGCTCGCCCTCAGCAATCTGATTAAACAATAAAATTGATAATCTTTGCTGTTGTAATAAAAGATCCTCTAAAGGGGACCCACCTAAAGTCGAAGCCGTCATCTCTCTACGTATACGGAAGTATCGACCTGAGCTCTCACGGCCCTCGCATATTACCCCTTAACAGATATCAGCTGTGGTATACTCACCTGTAAGACTGAATATTGGGGTCTGGATACGGGAGTATATACTGAGGTAGGACACATGTAGATGTTTAAGTTCTAAAAACACTAAATCTGTATCCCGAACAGGTTGAACATTTTGTGAGAATTTAAGTGGATCAAAATATCGACAATCAATGCGAACTGTTTAAAAGCTTAAAATGAAATAACAGCTTAACGGTGCTAGTGTCTAGTCAGCAGCTGATATGATCCTCTTGCACGAACTCACAAAAATATGTTCGTATATATTTCATTTCTGCATTTAATTTTTTGTTATTGCATTAATGTTTCATTTTTGAAAAATTCAAAAAGATTTTCGACAACTGATGTTGGAGAGCTGAAATTCAAAATCTCAAAGGCTAAACAAGATGAATAGTTGGTTTGGTTAAAGTGATTTGAAATGGTTAATCAGATTTTGGAAAGTTTAATAAATTGTTAAATGTGAAAAATTCTTGAATATTCTTAAATGATTAGTTGATTCGTTAAGTTGAATCACAATTGTGTTTGTTTGTGATAGATTGTTTGATTAACCATCAGAATTTTAAACTGATAAAGCCAGGAGTTGATTTCAATGGTGATAACAAATTCCAGACAGCGATCCCAGCATGATGATAGGGGGAGTCTGATGAAAGTTAGAGCCAGAGAAAGATCCAGGTATTTTATTCTAGGAAGAGTTCCTGAAGAAGACCGATTAAGAGTGAAGAGCTGTCAATGTTTGAAGACTCTCACTGAAGATTCCGTCAACATTCAAGGGGGAGTCTGTTGGTGCAGTTGTCTGTCGACTACATCTTAGTTCGAGTCTTAGGTTAGGGCTGATTGTATAGTGAACGGAAATCAAGAAATCATGTAATAGATAGGATCGCTTATGTGTCATATCAGGAGGTCCGCTTATATGACACTTATATAGGTTCGCTCGTCTGACATGATGATAGGTCCGCTTATATGGACATGTCCATATAAGCGAACCCATAAGCCTATATATAGGGGTCATTATGAGCGGTTCTAGCGCGAGTTGTGTGTATGTAAAGGCGAAGCCCTGCCAATTTGTCTCCAGCTCTTGTAATTTGTCAGCAAATCAATAAACGAGACGTTAAATAGTGAAATCAAGCTACACGAAGACCGAATCAATGAATTCCGCCTCTGATTCTGTCTAAGCACTCTTCTGATCGACTCGTCAGGTCGTATAACGATCCTACAATAAAAATGAAGATAGACTAGTTTATTTATGTTTTGAATTCTTTGTTTTCCTGTTTAAGACAATATAACACTCTTGTTTATAAATAAAATACAACTTTGTATGCCATGGTTATGAAACAATTAATTCTGTCCCAACACTCCCCGGCGTTTCCGCCGCGGTTGCATGTTATACGCGGCCGGGGTGTGACAGTTAACCCTGTTAAGTATGTCAAGTATGTTATGTATGTTAACTGGGTTATGTTAACTATGTTATGTATGTTAAGCTCATTATGTATGTTAACTCTGTTAATTTTGATCTAACTCTGTTATGACACAGTGACTATGATATGTGTGTTAACTCAACTATGCGTGTTAGTTCTATTGATCCTAGTTAACGATGTTAACACAGTTAAGTTGCCAAGACTGTTAATGAATAATTAAGTTAAAATAAACTGGGGAAGCCCATGTTGTAAAGCCTGAATTACATGAATTGATTAACTGCTTATGTGTTACATGATGTTAACTGTCAAACACACCTTGTGACATAGAGTGTATGTGAAACCTTACAAACACGTACTGATTGTGTATACGTGCATAACTATAGGACTTGACTGATTTCTTGTGAGCACATAGTTTAGCATACCGAGCAAACCAAGGTGAGTTCACACTCTTTCCAAGGCATGGGATTCCCAAGGGTTGAGAATGGGTTAATGATTTAAATGGTAACTACAACCATCCCCCGTGGGTAGGATGCCAAGATTACACACTGGACCAAACCTCTATCATTGAAGTCCCTCATTTATATCGACTTAATCACCGAGGCCTATGGCGAGCGGGTCATTAGTTAATAGCGCTATTAGGTTTAACAAACCTCACACCATCTCGTTCGAACGGGCGTGTACTAATGGACTATGGGCAAGGGGTCAATGCTGATAGACATTGACTTAGGGCACCTCTTACATTTTTGTAGCAGTCGATACACACGGTCTAATAACATATGGGAAGCCCCCACTAATCTTCGCAAACATGTATGGGAGACCGCGATACGAATTAATACGATATATGGCTTACAAAACGAACATATGATTTACGAAACGAATCCAATAACTAAACAACCAACTATGAACTCGCTCAACTTTGTTGTTGACTCGTTGTTACATGCCTTGCAGGTCGTTGGGTACTCATGGAGCTTGCACAGGGAGGCGCGGTCGTTGTGGGACATGGCAGTGTGTGCCATGCTAAAAACATTACTTTATTTCGTACTTAATACTTACATTGGGTTTTACAATTATGCTTCCGCTAAACACTTAACTACGTCTTTGATTTGAAACACCTTTCATATTGTGTGGTTGAATTTTACTTATTTCTTGTTATGTTCAATATGATTGGTGGCTTGATCCTGGTCAGTCACGCCTCCAAGCGGCGATACTCCGCATGTGGATTTTGGGGATTTGACAACTCCACCCTCTCACCGCCCTCTCCTCCTCTCCTCTAGCACTGCCACCAACCACCATAAGATCCGATGAGGAGGTGGACGAATGTCCATCACTGCCACCAACCTCTATAGCACCAACCACCACGCCACCACCCTTTCCTCTCTTCCTCTCCTCCACCAACCACCCTCTCCTCCTCCACCAACCACACTCTCCTCCTCTACGTCGACGCCCCTTCACCAGTTCACCCCCAATTAACCCCACTCACAACACAACACAACACAACACAAGACAACACAACATAACACAACACAACACAACACAACACAACACAACACAACACAACACAACACAACACAACACAACACAACACAACACAACACAACACAACACAACATTACTTTCCATTAGGTAGGTTCTAGTGAATTAGGTATCGAAGAAACCATTAGAATTTTCTAAAAAAAAAACCCGTCTGAAAAACAATATTCATAATTATGAGAAATTGATAGCTAAAATAATATTATTAGTAAAAAAAGTTAAAATGTACATGGAAAAAACTTTTTGCATTGGAATCTTGAAGGGTTATAGTATGAGATAAGGGCAAAATATGGTGCTAAGATACGTGTATCCGGTATTCATGAGATGAAATGTTCAAATCTTAAATGGTGTAGGTATAATAGTATATAGAGAAAATTCTCAGATAGTCTTGGTGGTTTGCTCCGTTTTCACCTAAAGTCCGTACATTTTTAAAATCACAGCTATAGTTCCCAACTTTTGCACAATCTTTCTCGGATGGTCCCTGATATAGATGGGGGTTAGTTTTCTCGGTTAAGTGGATGAGAAATGACAAAATTACCCTTTATATAAAACCCTACAAGACATTTTATCTTCTTCTTCACCAGCACAACTCCACCCACCACCACCCTCTCACCGCCCTCTCCTCCTCGCCTCCAGCACTGCCACCAACCACCATAAGATCCGATGAGGAGGTGGACGAATCTCCATCATTGCCACCAACCTCCATAGCACCAACCACCACGCCACCACTGTTTTGGTCAAAAATCAAGCAAAGATAATGCAACCAAATCTTTTGTTGTGAGGTGTGATGCTTGAATCAATGAACAATGTTAAGGATAACCATCAAATGTAATGAACAAATGACACAAGGATTTATACGAGGAAAAAGCCCTTGATCAAGAGTTGATCTTCGGCATAAAAAACCTCGGGTGATGGAAACTATCGATCACCAATTAAGATTAAACAAAAGAAGTTTACAATTCGGGATGATAACAAGCTTGTTACAAGGATCACTAGTGGGTAATGTGCAATAAGGTGTATGAAATCACCAAGTAATTGTTCGAGAGCTGACTGAGAGCTGTTACGAGTGTGTGTGGATGCCAAAAATAGCTAAGTGTTCTACTCAAGCTTGTTATCCCCATTTTAAATTAGAAATAACTATATTAACAAACTGTCTGACAATTATCCAAGCTCCCCACGATCTCCATAACGTCCATAAGAGCTTTGCACGTGTGGAATATTGAAGGAATATGCTCCAGGAACTTTGGTGAGACTTGGTCCATGCTTTAGCTCCTGCAAAACAACTTCATATTCGAAATGGACAATCGTTAGTTTAAGGATAACCATAATGATCCTGGATCCTGATCCTGCAACACTCCCTGAGGATCACTAATTCAAACAGAATTGAGGATCCCTGACCCCGGCAGCACTTGAGGATCCATGATCCTTAGGATTATAAAATCCTCTCCTACTAATTGCCCCCAAAATATAAGGAATAAAATGTAAATTGTCGAGTTGTATTTTCTTGATCCTATCCATAACAAACTAACGGATATATAGCCGTTAGGATAGAACTATCCGTTGCAGATCCTACGTCACTTGAAGCGACATCCCTGCAAAATCATGATTATAAATTCAAGTTAGAGATAAGGGTTGAGGAGCATTTAAATTCGTGCGTTACATCCTTTAAATCCTCAATCGAAGATCAAGCAGGTACTTCTCTCTCTCCTTCTCTCTTCTCATTCTTGCTCTGTTCTTTCTCGAAATCTCTGAATCACAATGAAGCTACGATCATCCCCTACTAAGGATCATCAGAAAGATGATCCATTGAAGAGCCAAGGGATCATCAAGGACTCCCCGAAGGAACGTTGCTGCTTTACCGATCCTGAAATCGACAGGATTCGCCATTGTTTTCCGGCGGACTCTGTTTTTAAATGTTTTGATCCTACCGCCCTAAGTGACTTTGTCTCTGAAACTTGGGTTACCTTTCTAGTTACCCCATTTCTGATAGGATACTCCTATCCTTTTCCTGTTTTTACCCAATCTTTCTTCTCCCTCACCGGCATCTACTATGTCCAGGCAATGCCTATAATTTGGAGGGTTTTGTATACCCTTGAAAGGATCACAGAGGAGGAGGATATAGAATTAGGGATGTCTGAACTTACTGAACTGTACAACCTTGTGAGCCATGGTTCACACCGCTTTCTATTCAAACACAAGCCTGGTGAACCTCATCCAATTCTGAAAACCACCAAGAATGATACCAGCTGGAAGAAGCGATTCTTCTTTGTTAGGAGGGATTCTATCCCTGATGGGAAGGATCTCCCCAGAAAATGGGCCACCCATGGTAGGATAAAGGATCCTTAAAGAAGGATCATAGGATAAGGTTGTTCCTATAAGGATAACTGATCTCTTCTCTGTGTTTTGCAGCTATTTCTGTCTCTCACTTATTCCATCACCTGCAACGGAGGAAAGGATCACTGCTTTTTGGAGTCTTGATCTTGCAATAAGATCATTCCAAGCAATCACTAAGGATTCTCAAGAAGTATCCTCAGGCTCTGTCACAATGTCAAGTAAGTATCCAAGTTTAAATGTAATTAAACATTTTAAATGAAATAGAACAAGAATACTTATCTGTTATTTTGAATTGACAGGCGCTGGAAAATCCTCAAAGTCTGCCTCTCGTTTCAGTGTTAGTGACCTTAGCAACGTTGGCCCCCGATCGGCGAAGAAGAAGACTGCTGCTAGCCCCAGTGCTATAATCCCCAAAGCTACAACCTCCAAAGGGGGGAAGAAAAGAAAGACCACCGAAGCTGACAAGCTGGAAGGATTGCCTCTTATCCGCCACCAATTTCAGGAATACTTTGCTGACGTAAGGATCACCTACTTTGCTTCATTATCCTGACCACTTGAGGATCACTGATCCTGAATTTTACCTTGTCCTTTTGCAGAAATTCGCCGAGATTGAAATGCTCTTTGATACATATACTGAGGAGGCGGAGCAGAAACAGCTGGAGTTCCAAAGGTTCTTCCTGGCCAAGGATCAAACCATCTCCTCCCTCGAGAAAGACCTCAACCTGGCTAAGAAGCAAGTGGTCATGGCCCAAATTGATGCTGATCATGAGAAACATGAGCTGCTGGAGGATGCCAAAGTCTCTGCCGCGATCACTATGTACGAAATCAGGCTTCAAATGGCTCAAGAGGCTGAGGATCCTGACTTCGACAGGAGCACTTGGGACAAGGAAGGCTGGAAAGCAAAACTGGCTAAGCTCAAGGATGAGGAGGAGGCTACGGAGGTCCTGGCAATTGAGGCGAGTGGCAGCGGGAAGGATCAAGCTGGAGGTGATGCTGGTGGTGATGCAGCCAAGGTGTGAGCTGCAAGGAAGGGCAATGATGGACATTTCTAGACACAGCCGGAGCCCATTTTTTGAAATTTGGTAGTGTTTTTTGTGGTTGTTGATGTTTTAAACAATGCTGGGTTGTATCTTGAACAATAGTTTTAGGTTTAAGGATCATTGATCCTTTGGACAATAGGTAGGATAATAGGTGGTGGAGGGATCCTCTTTTTGGGGGATGAAGCCACTTGTTATCCTGTCGTCTTTTATTTCCTACACTCTTATGACCTGTTAAACAATGGACACCCTTTGCCAATCCAAGTGGACGGGCCACGTATTGCTGGTAGAAATTTGGGTTGGCAATTTTGACAACCTTAAAAGGGTTTAAATCTTGTGAATAAATAAAACTTTAACTTTTTGGCTATTTTTCGCGTTGTGATCCTTGTGAATTCTTTATTTTTCTACTGTTGTTATTCACTTTCTTTGAATTTGTAAATAAAGGATAAAAGTTTAATAAATCATGTTTAAAAGTTTTAGGATATGAATCAAATATCCTATAGTTAACAAGTTCAGAAAAGTTATGTAACTTGAGGATCATTAGTTCTGTTGTCAAAGGATAAGGGTCACATAAATAATGAACAAAATCAAAGTGATTAAGGATCATACCTGAGGATCCAAGTTAGGATCCTAACCTTCAATATTTGTAATCAGGACAACCAAAAAACAAACCTTAGTAAAAGGTAAGGATTAAGGATCCTTGGTTGTTCAGCTTCAAAGACCTGAAATAGGATATAGTTTGGGACTAAGCCAATATAAGAGAAAAGTTAGTAACTGGGGATAAGCCCAAAGGATAACTGGGGACAAGCCCAAGAATAACTGGGGACAAGCCCAAAGGATAACTGGGGACAAGCCCAAAGGATAACTAGGGACAAGCCCAAAGGATAACTGGGGATAAGCCCAAAGGATCTTGTGTAAACTGGAGTATGGCCCTCACTAGCGACTATCCAAACTTAGTGACATGAAAATGCCAAAACCTTAGCTAACGTGAAAACGTTAGAAACCTTAGGAACGGATGTATGGTACGTCTACCATTATACATAGGATCCCGGATACAGCCAGTACAATGAAATTGTCAGCCCCTAAAGAGAGTACTGGTCCCATTGCCATGAACTGTACCAGGATCATCGTGCGCTACTGGCGATACTGGGGACAGGCCCAAACAACTGCGGTCAAGCCCAAAGAACTGGATACTTCTGTAGAGACTTATCCTCTGCTAAGGATACCCAAACCTTCTGCAAAACTTAGAAACAAGTGAAAGGAGGATAAAGGATCCAGGATCCTTATCCTTGTATACAGGATAATTAAAGAATTAAATAGTTTGTGATTAGATTATTACCAAAACGAGGATTCTTCGTCCTGTAAGGATCCTTCAAGGATAATTGTCGGCTAAGGATCATGGATCCTTATCACGTGAAGTATTTTTTCAAGTGGACAGCATTCGAAGCTCTTGGTAGCAAATCACCTTCCATTGTTAGCAACCGATATGCCCCCTTTCCTGCTTCAGCTTCAATCAAATAAGGGCCTTCCCACTTTGGTGCCAACTTTCCATCAGCAGGATTATTGGTATTCTGAAATGCTTTTCTCAACACCATATCACCAACTTGGAATTTCCTGATCCTGGCATTCTTATTATAGGCTCCAGCCATCTTTTGTTGATAACTGGTCATCCTTATCCTTGCCAAATCCCTGAGTTCTTCTATAGTATCCAGGTCTTGAACCAAGTTTTCAGCATTTCCTTCAGGATCACGGATGCTTGTTCTTGCAGTAGGAACCACCATTTCTGTAGGTGTTTTGGTCAAAAATTTGATGAGAATAATGCAACCAAACTCTTAGTTACGGGGTATGATGCTTGAAATGAGGAACAATGATAAGGATCACTTAGATGTAATTTGCACAATTGACACAAAGATTTATACGAGGAAAAAGCCCTTGATCAATGAATGATCTCCGGCATAAAAAACCTCGGGTGATGGAAACTACCGATCAACAAGTTCAAATTAACCAACAAAATGTTTACAACTTCGGATAGTAACGAGCTAGATACAAGGATCACTATGGTATATCGTGCAAGAATGTGTGAAAACTGTTAAGTGTTCTGCTGTATGTGTTTTGGTCAAAAATCACACAAGGATAATGTAACCAAACTTTATGTAAACGGGGTATGATGCTTGGTTAATTATGAAAGTAAAGGATCAGTTCTGTGATAAAGATGCAAAGACACAACGATTTATACGAGGAAAAAGCCCTTGATCAACATATGATCTCCGGCATAAAAAACCTCGGGTGATGGCAACTACCGATCACCAAACTTCAATATAAGAACAAAATGATTACAACTTTGGATGATAATGAGCTGAGTACAAGGATCACTATTGTTTCGAATGTCTAAGTGTGTGAGAGTTGCGTTGTATATCGTGTCCCCCTTCCAAATGATGGAGAGTGGTATTTATACAAGTGTAGGTGACCTATTTTAGGTAAAAGGACTAATTATCAGCTCATTACCCCTTTAGAAATAAAAGACAATCTAGCCTAAATTGCTGCCCATGAATCAAGCCATGTTTCCATATCCTGTGCAACGTCTATCTCCGATTAAGCTCTTGCCATAATTGTGAAGACGCGTCCCTTGATCATGATGCTTAGAGCGTATCCTGCTAGATATTCCTGCAAAAATAACATTGCATTAAGCGAAGATGATCGTTAGTATGAGGATCCTATAATGTCCCATGATCCTGATCCTGAAGTCCGGCTGAGGATCACTGTCTGCCAAAGAAACAAGGATCACTGGTTAGGATCACGTGTAAGGATCACCTATAATAAAAATCCAGCCCTAACAATTGCCTCCAAAATATAAGGAGTTTATTGTAAATTGACGAGTTATATTTTGTTTCGATCTTATCTCCAACGGGCGACTCCGAATAACTAGCCGTTACACATGGACTAGCCGTTGTGATCATTACGTCATAGATGTGACAATCCCTGCAGATCATGATTATAAATAGGAGATAGGGTGAGGATCAGTTTGTATTTAAATTCAAGATACACTCCCTTTATATTCTGCACCGAAGATTGATCAGGTATTCTTCTCTTTCTCTCTTTCTTTTCTCTTTGCTCTGTTTTCTGCTTCTACTCTGTTTCCGTCTCGTCACAAACATGTTGCTCCGGAATTCTCCACACAAGGATTCCAAGAAGGATAGTCCCTTAAAAAGCCAGGGGATTATCAAGGATTCTCCTACGGAGAGGTGTTGCTTTACTGATGTTCACATAGACAGAATTCGTCATTGCTTTCCGTCGAATGCTGTTTTCAAGTCCTTCACACCTACCGCTCTGAGTGACTCTGTTTCGGATACCTGGGTGGCTTTTCCTGCTACTCCATTTACCATAGGGTATTCATATCCTTTTCCATTGTTCACCCAATCTTTCTTTTCCTTAACCGGCATCTCATATATCCAAGCTATGCCGATGATCTGGAGGGTTCTGTATACCTTCGAGAGGATCATCGAGCAGGAAGGGATTGATCTGGGGATGGCTGAGTTTTACGATCTCACCACCTTTGGTTCTCACCGGTATTTGTTGAAACGGAAAGCCGGGGAGGATCACCCTGTCTTCAAGGTTACTAAGAACGATACAAACTGGAAGCGTCGCTTTTTCTTTGTTAGGAGGGATTCCATCCCAGACGGGAAGGATCTGCCCAAGGAATGGGCCACTCATGGTAGGATAGAGGATCCTCGAAGGATCACTATCAACCCTGTCTCATATAATGAGGATCACTAATATCTCTTTTTATCTCTTGTGCAGCTATATCCATTGCTCGTCTGAAATTAAGCCCTGCTGCAAAAGAGAGAGTCCTAGCTTTTAAAAAGCTTAATCCTGAAATCAGGAGTTTCCAAGTCACCGTCCAAGATTCTCAAGAAGTATCCTCTGCATCTGCCACTATGTCAAGTAAGTATCCTTATAGAAAATAAATTAAATGTAGGATTGTTTGATTAATAAAGCAACTTATCTTGTTTTTGATTGTGTAGGTGCTGGAAAGTCTGCCAGGTCTGTCAAATCTGCTTCTAAATTTGGGATAGATGATCTCACCAACGTCAAGTCTTCAAAGAAGAAGGCTCCTGCTGCCAGTCCTTCGGTCTCAGCCCCCAAGGCACCTATCCGGGGCAAGGGAAAAAAGAGGAAAACCTCTGAAGATCTTCAAGGATTTCCCCTCCTCCGTCAGCAATTCCTTGACTTCGTGAATGAGGTAAGGATCACTGCCCCTGTTGGTTATCCGTTTCGGATATCATGTTTGTGTATCCTGTTTCTTTGAGGATCATCCGGTTCTGGACTTACCTTGTTTCCCTCTTTGCAGAAACTTGCCGAGATCGAGACCTATCTTGGCCATGTTGAGGATCAAGAGAGCCAGATTGCCGACCTTCAACAAATGAGCGTGCTTAAGGATCTCAAGATAGCAGATCTTGAGAAGGAACTCCGGGCCACGAAGGATGAGGCTGCTCAGAGGTTGATCGATATGGATAACGAGAAGCAGGAGATCACCCAAGATGCCAAGGTCTCCGCGGCAATTGCTATGTACAAGATACAACTTCAGATGGCTGAGGAGGCTCAGGATCCTACCTTTGACAAAAGCTCGTGGGACGTTGAAGGTTGGAAGGCAAGGCTGGCGGACCTGGAGGACGAGGATGAGGCTGAGGAGATCCCCATGCTGGAAGGTGGTGATGCTGAGAAGGATCAAGGTGGAGATGCTGGTGGTGATGAAGCAGCGAAGGTGTAGGCTGCATGATTGGGCGATGATGGATATTTCGAGACTAGGCCGGAGCCCAATTTTTTAGGATTGGTAGTGGTTTTTTGTGGTAGTGGTGTTTGTGAACAATTATGGTCTGTAATCTCCGAACAATAGTTTTTAGGGTAAAGGATCCTGGATCCTTCGAACAATAGGTGGGATTACAAAAGGTGGAGGGATCCTCTGTTTGGGGGATGAAGCCTTTGTGATCCTGCCGCTTTTACTTTCCTGCACAATGCTAAGACCGCATAGACAATGGACACCCTTTGCCAACCCATGTGGACGGGCCACGTTTTGCTGGTAGAAATGTGGGTTGGCAATTTTGACAACTTTTTGAAAGGGTTAATGATCCTTCTGTTTAATAATATAACTTAACTTTTCTGGCTTATCTCGTGTTGTTATCCTTATCTTCTTGTTTCTTAGTTGTTTTTGTAGTATATTTGTTTAAAGTGGCAAGAGTTGAAAATATGTTATCCAAATTTAGGATATGATCCCAGATCAAATATCCTGATATTGAAAATTTTCAAAGTACTTTAGTTCAAGGATCATAGGTTTGGTTGTCAAAGTATAAGGGTCGGTTAGGATAATGAATATAATCAAAATAGTCAAGGATCATACCTGAGGATCCAAGTTAGGATCCTAACCTTCAATCGAGACAATCGTAGATAAGATTTTGATGGATAATAAGGATTAAGGATCCTTATGTGTTTTACCTTTGACAATCCTGAAAAACGAAGCACAACTTGGGACTAAGCCAATGTAAGAAATAAATTAGTAACTGGGGACATGCCCAAAGGATAACTGAGAATGATCCCGGAGGATCACTGGGGACAAGCCCATAGGATAACTGGGGACAAGCCCAAAGGATAACTGAGAATGATCCCGGAGGATCACTGGGGACAAGCCCGAAGGATCGTATGTAAACTGGAGTATGGCCCTTTCTGGCGACTATCCAAACTTAGTGACATGAAAATGTCAAAACCTTAGCTAACGTGAAAACGTTAGAAACCTTAGGAACGGATGTATGGTACGTCTACCATTATACGTAGGATCCTGGGTATAGCCAGTACGATGAGGTTGTCAGCCCCGGAAGTGGGTACTGGTCCCAAAGACGTGAACTATATCAGGATCATCGAGCGCTGCTGGCGGAAACTGGGGATAATCCCAAGGATAACTGGGGTTGGACCCAATGATCTGTGGTGCTTTTGAAGATCTTTTGACGATATGCTGAGGATACCTGAACTATCATAACTCAAATGTTTTGTGAGTAGAGGATGAAGGATACATGATCCTTATCCTTAGGTAAAAAGTAAGAAAATGCAACAGTTTCTAGGATAAGGATATTACCAGAGTAAGGATCACTGATATCACCGGGACCCTTCAAGGATGCTTCAATGTAAGGATCACATGCATGAAGGATCATGTTCACAGGAAATATTTCTTTAAGTGAACAGCATTCCAGGCTCTTGGCAATAAGTTTCCTTCCATGGTTAGCAACCTGTATGCCCCCTTTCCTGCTTCGGCTTCAATTAAGTAAGGGCCTTCCCATTTTGGTGCTAACTTTCCGTCAGCAGGATTAATAGTGTTTTGGAATGTTTTTCTCAACACCATATCTCCGACTTGGAACTTCCTTATCCTAACATTTTTGTTGTAGGCACCAGCCATTCTTTGTTGGTAGCTTGCCATCCTTATCCTAGCTAGATCCCTGATTTCTTCAATAGTATCCAAATCCTGGGCTAGAATTGTAGCATTTTCTTCAGGATCACGAGTACTTGTTCTAGCAGTTGGGATCACCATTTCTGTTGGGATCACTGCTTCTGCCCCAAATACTAAAGAGAAAGGTGTTTGACCAGTGGCATTCTTGGGAGTTGTTCTATCAGCCCATAGCACATAAGGTAACTCCTCTGCCCATTTCCCCTTCTTGGATCCTAGCTTCTTCTTCAGATTGTTGATGATGATCTTGTTGGATGATTCTGCTTGACCATTGGCTTGTGGATGAACTGGTGTTGATGTTATCATCTTGATTCCCCAATTGTCACAAAAGTTAGTAGTTCTGCTTCCAATGAATTGGGAACCATTATCACATACAATTTTAGAGGGGATGCCAAATCTAGTTATAATGTTTCTTTTGATAAAGGATATAACTTCTTTTTCTCTGACTTGAGCAAAAGCTTCAGCTTCTATCCATTTAGAGAAGTAGTCAGTCATGGCAAGCATAAATACTTTTCCACCAGGTGCTTTAGGGAGCTTGCCAACTATATCCATCCCCCATCTCATGAATGGCCAAGAGGATGGTATAGGGTGTAGCAGTTCAGCTGGTTGATGAAGGATATTGCTGTGTCTTTGACAAGGATCACATTTCCTAGCATATTCTACAGCATCCCTTTTCATGGTTGGCCAGTAGTATCCTGTTCTAAGGATCCTTGAGAACAATGCCCTGCCCCCAGTGTGGTTTCCACAATCTCCTTCATGGAAGTCTCTCAATACTTCTTCAATTTCAGGATCCTCGATACATCTTAAATATGGTCCTGCAAGAGATCGTTTATACAATACATTATTTAAGATTGTGAATTGAGATACCTTAATCCTGAAAGCTTTAGGATTTTCTCCCATCGGAATCTCCCCGTATTGCAAGTATCTCATGATTGGTGAGACCCATGATCCTGAATAAGATTGAGCTTCTTCACTAGGGATTATTGCAGTATCCTCTTCTATTTCCATGGCCACTTGATTTTCAATAGCAGGAGCCAGGATATGGATGATAGGGATACTTATGTCTTCTGGAATTTTCAAGGATGATCCTAAGTTGGCCAATGCATCAGCTTCCGTGTTATCCTCCCTTGGTACCTGTGTTAAGCTGAAAGAAACAAAAGAGAGTGCCAATTTTTTGACTATCTCTAAATATTTGGTTAGTTTTTCACCTCTAACAGCATAGGATCCGTTAAAGTGATTGGTGATCAATAATGAGTCTACATATACTTTAAGATATTTTACCCCCATATCCTTAGCAATTTGCAAGCCAGCAATCAAGGCTTCATACTCAGCCTCATTGTTAGTTGCTTGGAACTCACAGGCTATGGAGTGGGGTATTATGTCCCCCCTGTGGCGATTTTAGTAGGATCCCGAGCCCTGTGCCCTTGACATTTGAGGATCCGTCAGTGTGTAATATCCAAGGATCCTTGGTTTCATCCAGCTGTTGGACCTCCAATTCTGCTTCTTTTTGTAGATCACTACTGAAATCAGCCACAAAGTCGGCTAAGGCTTGTGATTTAATGGCTGTTCTTGGTTCATATCTTATATCATGGGCACTAAGCTTCACTGCCCACTTAGCCGTTCTCCCTGACATCTCCGGTTTCCTGAGGACATTCTTAATTGGAAAATTAGTTTTAACAACAATAGTATGGGTTTCAAAATAATGCCTTAACTTAGTGGATGCCATGATTAATGCAAGAATAAGTTTTTCGAGGTGTGAGTACCTGGATTCGGCATCAAGTAAACTTTTACTTACATAGTAGATAGGATATTGTGTACCTTCATGATCCTTGACAAGGACAGCACTTACAACGGTTGAGGATACCGCCAGGTATAAGGATAACACATCTCCTTTTTCCGGTTTAGCTAATGCTGGTGCTGAGGACATATATTCTTTGAGGGCTTGTAAAGCGTTCTTATGCTTCTCAGTCCATTCGAACTTCTTATTCTTCCTTAGGATATCGTAGAATTCTTTGCATTTTTCTGAGGATTTCGATATGAACCTGTTCAAAGCTGCTATCCTGCCTGTCAGTCTTTGAACATCCTTGGCATTGGCAGGAGATTTGATATTTACTAATGCTTTGATTTGTTCCGGGCTTGCTTCAATGCCCCTCTGGATTACCATGTATCCTAAGAACTTTCCTGCCTTAACACCAAAATGGCATTTCGAAGGATTAAGTTTCATGTTGTAACTATCAAGGATATCGAATGCTTCTTCCAAATCCCTTAGGTGATCCTCAGCTTTCTTTGACTTGACCACCATGTCATCTATGTACACTTCCATAGTTTTTCCAATTTGATCTTTGAACATCATATTCACCAGCCTTTGATATGTTGCACCTGCATTTCTTAGTCCAAAAGGCATGGCAATATAACAATATAAACCGGTTGGGGTCATAAAGGCTGTATCCTCTTGGTCAGATGGTTCCATCTGAATTTGTTGGAATCCAGATGATGCATCCATAAAGGTCAACAGTTCATGCCCCGCCGTTGCATCCACCATGGAGTCAATGTGGGGTAATGGGAAAGGATCCTTGGGGCATGCCTTATTCAGATCAGTGAAATCGACACATACCCTCCACTTTCCATTTTTCTTTTGGACAACAACCACATTGGCTAACCATTTTGGATACTTTACCTCTCTGATCATACCTGCTCGAAGTAGTCTCTCTACTTCTTCTTGGATAATGGCATTCCTTTCTGGTGCAAACTTCCTCCTTTTTTGATGGATTGGTTTGATAGACCTGTCAATGCCAAGTTTGTGAGTAATAATATCCTTAGATATACCTGTCATATCTTCATGTTTCCAAGCAAAGGTAGATTTTCTTCTTTTGAGGAAGGATATCATGTCTTCTTTCATCTTGCCAAGGATCCCTGATCCGATATAGATTTTTGATTCAGGATCACTAGGATCCAAGAGGATTTCATCCACATCTTGTTCCCTTGCCTCCAAGACATTCCTTGGAGGATACTGTAATTGCTATTGCTCCCTTGGTTTCGAGGTTGGCTTCATAGATGAGGTATAACAATCCTTAGCCTCCTGCTGATCACTATCGATCTTGATTATTCCCCATGGGCTAGGGAGCTTCACACATTGATGGTAGGTAGATGGGACTGCTTTCATATCATGTATCCAAGGCCTGCCAAGGATAACGTTGCAACAAGATAAACAGTCAATAACAAAAAAATTTTGATAATTATGTAATCCTTCCACGTAGATTGGGAGTTTGATGTCCCCCAGAGTTTTCTTCGTTTCTCCACTGAATCCTACAAGCACGGAGGATCTCGGTGTGATGTCTGATTCTGGGATACCCATTTTCTTCAGAACATCAAGCTGGATAATGTTCACTGAGCTCCCTCCATCAATAAGGATCCTGCGGACAAAATGGTTAGAGATAAAGAGAGTGATGACTAAACTATCATGGTGAGGATCCTGAATGTTAATGCGATCATCCTCATCAAATGTTATCATCTTCCCTTCTGAGACACTTGATGTTCTAATAGGCCTTTCACCATTATCCATTTTTGATTCTTTTGCATGTCTTTTGGCCACCGAGAAGGATGTACCACAGATGTCTGATCCTCCGGATATAAAGTTGATCACTTGTGCATTTGCCGGAGGTGCTGGAGCTTTTTCGGGGATCCTTTCAGGATCCTGGGTCCTTTGCTTTTTTCTCCCCAACAATTCTTTTAGATGCCCCTTGCTTAACAGATATCCAATCTCTTTTCTTAAAGCTATGCATTCTTCAGTTAGATGCCCGAAATCCTCATGGTATGCACACCATTTCGACTTGTCTTTAGTCCCGGATGGTTTATCGTTCTTCCTGGGCCATCTAGCCTTTTCACCTAGATTCTGCATTGCAAGGATCAGTTCATGATTATCAACGGAAAAACAGTATTCTGAGATTGGAGGATAATCTTCATCATCCTCTTCTTGGTCAACAGCATGCACATTCTTGTTCTCATTTCTATGGTAGGATTTGAATTTGTTGTTCTTGAAGGAGGATCCTTGCTTCTCCTGTTTTGAGGATCCTACTTGTCTCTCCTGGATCCTCTTGTCATCCTCTAGCCGGATGAACCTGAGTGCTCGAGTTCTTACTTCATCTAGATTCCTGCATGGTGTCATAACAAGATCATCATAGAATAATGAATCCTTAAGCAGTCCCATTTTGAAGGCTTCAACAGCCGTAGCCATATCCAAGTTGGGAATGTCCAAGGATTCTTTACTAAATTTAGTTATATAATCCCTTAATGATTCATTATGATTTTGAGTTATCCTGTACAAATCACTAGTTAATTTTTCAAATTTTCTGCTACAAGAGAATTGGTTATTGAATAAATTAACTAAATTAGCAAATGAAGTAATAGAGTAGGGGGGAAGACTTAACAGCCACTTAAGAGCTGATCCAGTAAGAGTGGATCCAAATCCTTTACATAGGCATGCTTCCTTCAACTTTTCTGGGATAGGATTGATCTCCATCCTTTCCCTGTATTGTGCTATATGCTCCTCTGGATCCGTTGTGCCATCATACAGCTTCATGGTAGGGATATGGAACCTTTTGGGTACCTCTGCATCACAAATTGGTGGTGCAAAGCGAGATACCTTGTGGCTTCCATCTGCAATCTCTGGGATAGGCTTGACTACCCCTGGAACACTTGAGATCATATCTTTTAGCTTCTGCAACTCCCTGGCCATAGCATGATTGGTACCTGTATCCTGCATGAATCCATGGTTAGTGGTAGGATAATTATTTAAAGTGTTACCTCCCATTGGGTTCAAGTTAGGGAACCCATATTGCTGGGATCCTGGAACAACGGAGGGACCAGTGGAAGCAATGGTCTGCATTGGAATGAAGTCCCCTTGATGGACATCTAGACTTCCTGTTTGCAAACTTTTTAGGGATCCTGGTATCTGGAAGGATCCTGGTGTCTGGGATGATCCGGGAACGAAGGAGGATCATCCTGGAACAAAGGAGGATCCTTGGCCCTGGAATGATCCTGGAACAAAGTAGGATCCTTGAAACTGCTGTGCCCCCGGATAGGCTCCTGAATTCATGAAGGATCCCATGTACTGAGGATAGGATCCTACTGGCTGAAAATGTGAGTCTGATGTCTGAGTCATTGCTGCCGAGTTGAGATGTGATCCTCTCGACTCCCCTATGATTTGCACGTCCGGGATCCCTGATGGCTGGGAAGTGATCATTGGAGTATCGAAGCTCAAGGATTTGGGCATCAGTGGGGAGTGATCCTCTGCCGCTTTCTTTTGTCTTTTGAGGTCTCCAATTTCCCTGAGGATCCTGTCATTAGTCTCATCCTGCCGCTGCATACGATCCTTCATCTGCAAAATTAAAGCAAATATATCACTAGTACTGGGAATAGAAGAATTCATAGCAGAAGAAGATGGAGGTTTAGAGAAAGTGGGAGTTGATCTCTTCTCAGTATTTTTCTGAGATCCTGCCGGTGGAGGAGGCAAAGTGGTCTGTGATGAGGTGACTGCAGACATCGCCGTGGACGTGTTCTTCAATGATGAAGCCATGTAACTCTTTGAAATGATTTCGAACAAAAGATTATCTTATGAATGAAGCACCAATTGCCCCACGGTGGGCGCCAAACTGTTTTGGTCAAAAATCACACAAGGATAATGTAACCAAACTTTATGTAAACGGGGTATGATGCTTGGTTAATTATGAAAGTAAAGGATCACTTCTGTGATAAAGATGCAAAGACACAACGATTTATACGAGGAAAAAGCCCTTGATCAACATACTATCTCCGGCATAAAAAACCTCGGGTGATGGCAACTACCGATCACCAAACTTCAATATAAGAACAAAATGATTACAACTTTGGATGATAATGAGCTGAGTACAAGGATCACTATTGTTTCGAATGTCTAAGTGTGTGAGAGTTGCGTTGTATATCGTGTCCCCCTTCCAAATGATGGAGAGTGGTATTTATACAAGTGTAGGTGACCTATTTTAGGTAAAAGGACTAATTATCAGCTCATTACCCCTTTAGAAATAAAAGACAATCTAGCCTAAATTGCTGCCCATGAATCAAGCCATGTTTCCATATCCTGTGCAACGTCTATCTCCGATTAAGCTCTTGCCATAATTGTGAAGACGCGTCCCTTGATCATGATGCTTAGAGCGTATCCTGCTAGATATTCCTGCAAAAATAACATTGCATTAAGCGAAGATGATCGTTAGTATGAGGATCCTATAATGTCCCATGATCCTGATCCTGAAGTCCGGCTGAGGATCACTGTCTGCCAAAGAAACAAGGATCACTGGTTAGAATCACGTGTAAGGATCACCTATAATAAAAATCCAGCCCTAACAGTATGCTTGAGAGTGCAATTGTACGAGTGTGTGTAGCTGAAATTAGCTATATGTTCTAACTACTAGCTCGTTACCCCTTTAAAAATAGAAGTTAACTATGCTAACAAACTATCCGAAATTCGTGCCATGCTCCCACGTTCTCCACAACGTCCCTTTCTGGTCAAACGTGTGTGAAATATACGTGGAATATTCCATAATACCGTTGCCAAGACCAGGTCCATCTTGTAACTCCTGCAAAACAATACGAAATTCAAAGAGAACAATCGTTAGTATAAGGATCCTTAGGGTGATCCATGATCCTGATCCTAAAGCACTTCTGAGGATCACTATCTGTCACAGAAGTAAGGATCACTAATAGGATAACAAGTGAGGATCACGGGCTATTAGAAAATCCTCCCCTAATAATTGCCCCCAAAATATAAGGAGTAATTTGTAAAATGAACGAGTTATATTTTACTGATCTTATCCGCAACTAACTAACAGATATATAGCCGTTGATATAGAACTATCCGTTGCAATTCTGACGTCACAGAAGTGACAACCCTGCACGATCATGATTATAAATAGGAGATAGAGACAGGATCAATTAGCATTTAAATTTCAGAGATACTCCCTTTATAATCTCATCCAAAGATCAAACAGGTATTCTCTCTTCATCTTCTTCCTTCTCTTACTCTGTTTTCTTTCTTTTTCTTTCATCTCGCAAAAAATGTTGCTCCGGAACTCTCCTGCTAAGGATCCCAAAAAGAACAGCCCCTTGAAGGGTCAAGGGATCATCAAGGATTCCCCACAAGAGAGGTGTTGCTTCACTGACCCCCAAATTGACAAAATCCGGCACTATTTTCCGGCAAACACCTTCTTTAAACCTTTCAGTCCTACTGCCCTGAGCGATTACATCTCTGAGACTTGGGTTGCCTTCCCGGTCACTCCTTTCATGATAGGATACTCGTATCCTTTCCCTCAATTCACCCAATCCTTTTTCTCCCTCACCGGCATCTGCTATATCCAGGCCATGCCGATGATCTGGAGGGTTCTATATACCCTTGAAAGGATCATCGAGCAAGAAGGGATTGATCTTGGAATGTCAGAGCTTGGTGAGATGTATGATCTTACCACCTTTGGTTCCCACCGGTACTTGTTCAAACGAAAAGCTGGTGAAGAGCACCCGATCTTCAAAGCCACCAAGAACGACACTAACTGGAAGCGACGCTTCTTCTTTGTCAGAAGAGACACTATCCCAAACGGGGAGGATCTGCCCAGGGAGTGGTGCACCCATGGTAGGATAGAGGATCCTGATAAGGATCACCAGACGATTTCTTTTCACATAAGGATCACTAACACCCTTTTTGTTTCTAATGTGCAGCTATCACTGTCTCACACCTCAGACCATCCCCTGCCGCCAAAGAAAGACTTGCTGCTTTTAAGAGGCTTGATCCTGCAACAACAACATTCAACACCAACACCCAGGACTCCCAAGAGATATCCTCAGGCTCAGTCACAATGTCAAGTAAGTATCCTGTTCTTGGTATAATTTAGGATTTAAATAGATAGTTAAATATAAAAAGGATAAGGATACTTATCTTGTTTTGTTTGTGTAGGTGCTGGAAAATCCTCCAAAGCTGCCTCCAAGTTCGGTATGGCTGATCTTGACACCGTCAAGTCCAAGAAGAAGACCATTGCAAGCCCGAGCGTCTCCATCCCCAAGGCACCCATCAAAGGAAGGGGTGGCAAGAAGAGAAAGGGTTCTGAAGCTGAGGACCTACAAGGCCTGCCCCTGCTCCGCCACCAGTTCCTCGAATATTTCAATGAGGTAAGGATCACTGATTCTGCTTACATATCCTGACCACATATCCTGCTCATATGAGGATCACCTGACCTTGAACCGCCTTGGCTTCTTTGCAGAAATTTGCTGAGATTGAGGACTACGTGGGGAGCGTTGAGAAGCTGGATGAGAAGATCGCTGATCTCCAACAGGTTGTCGTGCTCAAGGATCTTAAGATCGCTGATCTTGAAAAAGCCCTCCAAGCTGCTAGGAACGAGACAGCCAAAATCCTGATTGACATCGACTACGAGAAGCATGAAATCGTGGAAGGTGCAAAGGTCTCTGCTGCCATCACCATGTACAAGACAAAACTGCAGATGGCCTAGGAAGCTCAGGATCCTGACTTTGACAGGAGCACTTGGGATGTGGAAGGCTGGAAGGCAAGGCTGGCTGAGCTGGAGGATGAAGAGGAGGTTGAGGAGATGCTGACACTTGAGGCTGGAGGCAGTGGCAAGGATCATGGAGGTGAGGCAAGTGCAGCTGGTGGTGGTGATGCAACGAAGGTTTAGGCTGCGTGATTGGGCGATGATGGAAACTTCTAGACATAGCCGGAGCCCAAATTTTTAGATTTGGTAGTGGTTTTTTGTTGAACAATTGATGGTTTGTACTTTAAACAATAGTTTTAGGGTTAAGGATCCAGGATCCTTCAGACAATAGGTAGGATTGCAAATGGTGGAGGGATCCTCTGTTTGGGGGATGAAGCCATTGTGATCCTGCCGCCTTTTAATTACATGCATGCTAAGACCGCATAAACAATGGACACCCGTTGCCAACCCATGTGGACGGGCCACGTTTTGCTGGTAGAAACGTGGGTTGGCAATCTTTGACAACTTTTGGTGGTTTAATCTTTGTTAATAAAATAACTATAACCTTTTTTGGCTTATCTTGTGTTGTTATCCTTGTTTGTCTTTTTAATTTTCAATTGTTTTGATGTATACTTGTTTAAATAAGAAATTTTGGATAAGTTAGATTGAAAATATTTAGGATATAATCCAGGTTCAAATATCCTATAGTTGAAAAATCCCACAAGGTAATATATTTTAAGGATCACAGGTTTAGTTGTCAAAATACAATGGTTATTCAAATAAACAATGAACAAAATTAAAACAGTTAAGGATCATACCTGAGGATCCAAGTTAGGATCCTAACCCTTAATACCATAACCAGGATAACTATATGATAAACATTTGAGAGAAGTAAGGATCAAGGATCCTTAGTTGTCTAACTTCAAAGACCTGAAATAGAGCATAACTTGGGACTAAGCCAATATAAGATAAAAGTTAGCAACTGGGGACAAGCCCAAGGATAACTAGGGACAAGCCCAAGGATAACTGGGGGCAAGCCCAAGGATAACTGGGGTCAAGCCCAAGGATCGTTTGTAAACTGGAGTATGGCCCTAACTGGCGACTATCCAAACTTAGTGACATGAAAATGCCAAAACCTTAGCTAACGTGAAAACGTTAGAAACCTTAGGAACGGATGTATGGTACGTCTACCATTATACGTAGGATCCTAGGTATAGCCAGTACAATGGAATTATCAGCCCCTAAAGCGAGTACTGGTCCCACTGCCATGAACTATACCAGGATCATCATGCGCTACAGGCGGAACTGGGGTCAAGCCCAAACAACTGGGGTCAAACCCAAGGAACTGAATGCTTTTTGCTAAGGATACCTGAACTTTTAAAATTCAGAATCACGTGAGAAGTGGATAAAGGACATATGATCCTTATCCTTATATGAGAAAATAAGGAAACGAAATAGTTTGAGTTTAGGATGTTACCAAAGTAAGGATCATTTGTGCTTTAAGGATCCTTCAAGGTTACCCACAGTGTAAGGATCATCTGTTCTATGAGGATCCTGCTCACATGAAATATTTCTTCAAGTGGACAGCATTCCAAGCTCTTGGTAGCAAATCACCTTCCATAGTCAGCAATCGATATGCCCACTTTCCTGCCTCAGCTTCAATCAAATAAGGGCCTTCCCATTTTGGTGCCAATTTTCCATCAGCAGGATTGGTGGTATTCTGAAATGCTTTCCTTAACACCATATCACCAATTTGAAACTTCCTGATCCTAACATTTTTGTTGTAAGCACCAGCCATTCTTTGTTGATAACTGGCCATCCTTATCCTAGCCAAATCCCTGATTTCTTCAATAGTATCTAGGTCTTGAACCAAGTTCTCATCATTTTCCTCAGGATCACGGATACTTGTTCTAGCAGTTGGAACCACCATTTCTGTAGGGATCACTGATTCTGCCCCGAACACCAAAGAGAATGGAGTTTGGCCTGTAGCATTCTTGGGGGTTGTCCTATCAGCCCAAAGCACATAAGGTAGTTCTTCTGCCCATTTCCCTTTTTTAGATCCAAGCTTCTTCTTCAAATTGTTGATGATGATCTTGTTGGATGATTCTGCCTGACCATTAGCTTGTGGGTGGACTGGCATTGATGTTATCATCTTGATCCCCCAGCTGTCACAAAAGTTAGTGGTTCTGCCCCCAATAAATTGGGAACCATTATCACATATAATTTCAGAAGGAATACCAAATCTAGTTATAATATTTCTTTTAATGAAGGATATAACTTCCTTTTCTCTGACTTGGGCAAAAGCTTCAGCCTCTATCCACTTGGAGAAGTAATCAGTCATAGCTAGCATGAACACTTTTCCACCAGGTGCCTTAGGGAGCTTACCAACTATATTCATACCCCATCTCATAAATGTCCAAGAGGAGGATATAGGATGCAAAAATTCAGCTGGTTGGTGAAGGATATTGTTGTGTCTCCGACAAGGATCACACTTCTTAGCATACTCCATAGCATCTCTTTTCATAGTTGGCCAATAGTATCCTGTCCTCAGGATCCTTGAGAATAATGCCCTGCCCCCAGTGTGGTTTCCACAATCTCCTTCATGGAAGTCTTTCAAAACTTCTTGGATTTTAGGATCCTCAATGCATCTTAAATATGGTCCTGCAAGAGATCGCTTATACAACATATTATTTAAAATTGTGAATTGAGATACCTTAATTTTGAAAGCCCTAGGGTTTTCTCCTGTAGGAATCTCTCCATGTTGTAAGTATCTCATGATTGGGAGGATCCATGATCCTGATCCTGAATGAGATCGAATATCCTCACTAGGGATAATTGCAGAATCCTCTCCTATTTCCATGGCCACATGATCCTCAATGGCAGGAGCCAGGATATGGATAATGGGGATACTTATATCCTCCGGGATCTTCCAAGATGATCCTAAATTAGCCAATGCATCAGCTCCTGTATTTTCTTCCCTTGGTACCTGTGTCAAACTAAAGGAAACAAAAGAGAGTGCCAATTCTTTGACTATCTCCAAATATTTGGTTAGCTTTTCACCTTTAACAGCATAGGATCCATAAAGTGATTAGTGATTAACAGCGAATCCACATGTACCTCAAGATACCTGATCCCCATATGCTTAGCAATTTGCAAACCAGCTATCAAGGCTTCATACTCAGCTTCATTGTTAGTGGTTTGGAACTCACAAGCTATAGAGTGGGGTATCATGTCCCCCTGTGGCGATTTTAGTAGTATTCCAAGCCCTGTGCCTTTGACATTTGAGGATCCATCAGTATAGAGTATCCAAGGATCCTTGGTCTCTTCTAGGTGTTGGACTTCTGATTCAGCTTCCTTTTGCAAATCACTACTGAAATCTGCCACAAAGTCAGCTAATGCTTGGGATTTAATGGTTGTCCTAGGCTCATATCTTATATCATATGCACTAAGCTTCACTGCCCACTTAGCCATCCTTCCTGACATTTCAGGTTTCCTGAGGACATTCTTAATTGGAAAATTAGTTTTAACAATAATAGCATGAGTTTCAAAATAATATCTTAATTTAGTAGATGCTGTAATTAAAGCAAGGATAAGCTTTTCTAGGTGTGAATACCTGGATTCGGCATCAAGTAAACTCTTACTTACATAATAGACAGGATGTTGTGTACCTTCATGATCCTTAACAAGGACTGCACTTACTGCTTTTAAGGATACTGCAAGATATAAGGATAGCACATCTCCTTTTTCTGGTTTCATCAAGGCCGGGGCTGAGGATAGGTAATCCTTGAGAGCTTTTAAGGCATTTTCATGCTTCTCGGTCCACTCAAATTTCTTGTTCTTCCTTAGGATATCATAGAATTCCTTGCACTTCTCTGAGGATTTTGATATAAATCTGTTCAAAGCTGCTATCCTGCCTGTTAGCCTCTGGACATCCTTAGCATTGGCAGGAGATTTGATACTCACTAAGGCTTTGATTTGTTCCGTACTAGCTTCAATGCCTCTCTTGGTCACCATGTATCCTAAGAATTTACCTGCTTTAACACCAAAGTGACACTTTGAAGGATTAAGTTTCATGTTATATTTGTCAAGGATATCGAATGCTTCCTCCAAGTCCCTTAGGTGATCCTCAGCTTTTACGGATTTTACCACCATATCATCTATGTAAACCTCCATAGTTTGTCCAATCTGATCCTTGAACATCATATTCACCAGCCTTTGATAGGTTGCACCTGCATTCCTTAGTCCAAATGGCATAGCAATATAACAATATATACCGGTTGGAGTCATAAAGGCTGTATCCTCTTGATCAGATGGTTCCATCTGAATTTGTTGAAATCCAGATGAAGCATCCATAAAAGTTAACAGTTCATGACCCGCCGTTGCATCCACCATGGAGTCAATGTGGGGTAATGGGAAAGGATCCTTGGGACATGCCTTATTTAAATCTGTAAAATCGACACATACCCTCCACTTTCCATTTTTCTTTTGAACAACAACCACATTGGCCAACAATTTTGGATACTTGACCTCTCTAATCATACCTGCTCGGAGCAATTTCTCTACCTCTTCCTGGATAATGGCATTTCTTTCCGGTGCAAACTTCCTCCTTTTTTGATGGATTGGTCTGATAGACCTGTCAATGCCAAGTTTATGAGTGATAATATCCTGATATACCTGTCATATCCTCATGTTTCCATGCAAAAGTAGTTTTTCTCCTTTTGAGGAAGGATATGAGGTCTTCTTTCATTTTGCCAAGGATCCCTGATCCGATGTAAATTTTGGATTCAGGATCACCAGGATCCATAAGGATCTCTACTACATCCTGCTCTCTTGCCTCCAAGACATCCCTTGGAGGATACTTTGATTGCTATTGTTCCCGTGACTTTGAAGCTGGTTTCATCGATGAAGTGTAACAGTTCTTGGCTTCCTGCTGATCACTATCAATCTTCACTATTCCACAGGGACTAGGGAGCTTCACACATTGATGGTAGGTGGATGGGACTGCCTTCATGTCATGTATCAAAGGCCTGCCAAGGATAACATTACAACAGGATAAACAGTCAATGTTAGGGCTGGATTTTTATAACACATGATCCTTACATGTGATCCTAACCAGTGATCCTCGTTTCTTTGGCAGATAGTGATCCTCAGCAGAATTCCAGGATCAGGATCACGGACCATCATAGGGATCCTCATGCTAACAGTTGTTTTCATTGAATTTAATGTTATCTTGCAGGAATGTCTAGCAGGATCCGCTCTTAGCATCGCAAACAAGGGACGCGTCTTTACAACTTTGGCATATGCTTAATCAGAGATGAACGTTGTAGAGGATATGGAAACTCGGCATGATTTAAGGGCGATAATTTAGGCTAGATTTACTTTTATTTATAAAGGGGTAATGAGCTGATTGTTAGTCTATTTACCTAAAATAGGTCACTCACACTTGTATATATAACACTCTTCCCCATTCGGAAGACACACAACACATTTCTCACACGCTTAGACACTCGATACTATAGTGATCCTTGTACTCAGCTCATTATCATCCGAAGTTGTAACCAATTTTTGTTATATTAAAGTTTGGTGATCGGTAGTTGCCATCACCCGAGGTTTTTTATGCCGGAGATCATTCATTGATCAAGGGCTTTTTCCTCGTATAAATCCTTGTGTCACTTGCATATTTCATACTAAAGTAATCCTTTACTTTTTCATCAAACCAAGCATCATTCCCCGTTTACATAGAGTTTGGTTGCATTATCCTTGTGTGATTTTTGACCAAAACAGTTTGGCACCCACCGTGGGGCAATTGGTGCTTCATTCATAAGAAAACTTTCTGTTCGAAATCATTTCAAAGAATTACATGGCTTCATCATTGAAGAATACATCCACGGCGATGTCTGCAGTCACCTCGTCTCAGAACACTCTGCCTTTACCTCCACCACCGGCAGGATCTCAAAAAAATGCTGAGAAGAGACCAACTCCTACTTTCTCTAAACCTTCATCTTCTTCCGCTATGAATTCTTCTGCTCCCAGTACTAGTGATGTATTTACTTTGATTTTGCAGATGAAGGATCGTATGCAGCGGCAGGATGAAACTAATGACATGATCCTCAGGGAAATCGGAAATCTCAAAAGACAAAAGAAAGCGGCAGAGGATCATTCCCCACTGATGCCCAAATCTTTAAGTTTTGATACTCCGATGATCACTTCTCAGCCATCAGGAGTCCCAGACGTTCAAATTGTGGGAGGATCAAAAGGATTGCACCTCGGATTGGCAATAATGACTCAGGCATCGGGCTCACATTTTCGGCCGGCAGGATCCTATCCTCAGCATATGGGATCCTTCGTGAATTCAGGAGCCTATCCAGGAGCACAGCAGTTTCAAGGATCCTCCTTTGTTCCAGGATCATCCCAGGTTCAAGGATCCTTCTTTGTTCCAGGATCATCCCAGGTTCAAGGATCCTCCTTTGTTCCAGGATCGTGTCAGATACCAAGATCCTCCCAGATGCCAGGATCCTTAAAGAGTTTGCAAACGGGAAATCTAGATGTCCATCAAGGGGATTTCATTCCAATGCAGACCATTGCCTCCACTGGTCCCTCCATCATCCCAGAATCCCAGCCATACGGATTCACAACCAGTATTCCTAACCTGAACCCAATGGGAGGTAACACCTTAAATAATTATTTTACCACTAACCATGGATTCGTGCAGGATACAGGTATCAATCATGCTATGGCCAGGGAGTTGCAGAAGCTGAAGGATATGATCTCAAGTGTTCCAGGGGTAGTCAAGCCTATCCCGGAGATTGCAGATGGAAGCCATAAGCTATCTCGTTTTGCACCACCAATTTGTGATGCAGAGGTACCCAAAAGGTTCCATATCCCTACTATGAAGCTGTATGATGGTACAACGGATCCTGAGGAGCACATAGCACAATACAAGGAGAGGATGGAGATCAATCCAATCCCAGAAAAGTTAAAGGAAGCATGCGTATGTAAAGGATTTGGATCCACTCTTACTGGATCAGCTCTTAAATGGCTGCTAAGTCTTCCCCCTTACTCTATCACTTCATTTGCTAATTTAGTTAATTTATTCAATAATCAATTCTCTTGTAGTAGAAAATTTGAAAGATTAACTAGTGATTTATACAGGGTAACTCAAAGTCATAATGAATCATTAAGGGATTATATAACTAAATTCAGTAAAGAATCCTTGGACATTCCCAACTTGGATATGGCCACGGCTGTTGAGGCCTTCAAAATGGGACTGCTTAAGGATTCATTGTTCTATGATGATCTTGTTATGACACCGTGCAGGAACCTAGATGAAGTAAGAACTCGGGCACTCAGGTTCATCCGGCTAGAGGATGACAAGAGGATCCAGGAGAGACAAGTAGGATCCTCAAAACAGGAGAAGCAAGGATCCTCCTTCAAGAGCAATAAATTCAAATCCTACCATAGAAATGACAACCAGAACGTGCATGTTGTTGACCAAGAAGAGGATGATGAGGATTATCCTCCGATTTCTGAATATTGTTTTTCTGTTGACAATCATGAACTAATCCTTGCAATGCAGAATCTAGGAGAAAAAGCCAGGTGGCCCAGAAAGAATGATAAACCATCCGGGACTAAAGACAAGTCAAAGTGGTGTGCATACCACGAGGATTTCGGGCATCTAACTGAAGAGTGCATCGCATTAAGAAAGGAAATTGGATATCTGCTAAGCAAGGGGCATCTAAAAGAGTTGTTGGGAAGAAAAAAGCAAAGGACTCAGGATCCTGAAAGGACCCCTGAAAAAGCTCCAGCCCCTCCGGCGAATGCACAAGTGATCAACTTTATTTCCGGAGGATCAGACATCTGTGGTACATCCTTCTCAGCGGCTAAAAGGCATGTAAAGGAAGCAAAAATGGATAATGGAGAAAAACCGATCCGAACATCAAGTATCTCGGAAGGAAATACGATAACATTTGATGAGGATGACCGCATTAACATCCAGGATCCCCATCATGATAGTTTAGTTATTACTCTATTTATTTCTAACCATTTTGTCCGCAGGATCCTTATCGACGGAGGAAGCTCAGTAAACATTATCCAGCTTGATGTTCTAAAGAAGATGGGTATCCCAGAATCAGACATCACACCAAGATCCTCCGTACTTGTGGGATTCAGTGGAGAAACTAAGAAAACTCTGGGGGACATCAAACTCCCAATCTACGTGGAAGGATTACATAATTATCAAAAATTTTGTGTTATTGACTGTTTATCTTGTTGTAATGTTATCCTTGGCAGGCCCTGGATACATGATATGAAGGCAGTTCCATCCACCTACCATCAGTGTGTGAAACTCCCTAGCCCATGGGGGATAATCAAGATTGACAGTGATCATCAGGAGGCCAAGGATTGTTATACCTCATCCATGAAACCAACCTCGAAGCCAAGGGAGCAATAGCAATTACAGTATCCTCCAAGGAATGTCTTGGAGGCAAGGGAACAGGATGTGGACGAAATCCTTCTGGATCCTAATGATCCTAAATCAAAAATCTATATCGGATCAGGGATCCTGGGCAAGATGAAAGAAGACATAATATCCTTCCTCAAAAGAAGAAAATCTACCTTTGCATGGAAACATGAAGATATGACAGGTATATCTAAGGATATTATCACTCATAAACTTGGCATTGACAGGTCGATCAAACCAATCCACCAAAAAAGGAGGAAGTTTGCACCAGAAAGGAATGCCATTATCCAGGAAGAAGTAGAAAGACTACTTCGAGCAGGTATGATCAGAGAGGTAAAATATCCAAAATGGTTAGCCAATGTGGTTGTTGTCCAAAAGAAAAACGGAAAGTGGAGGGTATGTGTCATTTCACTGATCTGAATAAGGCATGTCCCATGGATCCTTTCCCATTACCCCACATTGACTCCATGGTGGATGCAACGGCGGGGCATGAACTGTTAACCTTTATGGATGCATCATCTGGATTCCAACAAATTCAGATGGAGCCATCTGACCAAGAGGATACGGCCTTTATGACCCCAACCGGTTTATATTGCTATATTGCTATGCCTTTTGGACAAAGAAATGCAGGTGCAACATATCAAAGGCTGGTGAATATGATGTTCAAAGATCAAATTGGACAGACTATGGAAGTGTACATAGACGATATGGTAGTAAAATCAAAGAAAGCTGAGGATCACCTAAGGGACTTGGAGGAAGCATTTGATATCCTTGATAATTATAACATGAAGCTTAATCCTTCGAAATGTCACTTTGGTGTTAAAGCGGGTAAATTTCTAGGATATATGGTAACTCAGAGGGGCATTGAAGCAAGCCCGGAACAAATTAAAGCATTGGTGAATATCAAATCCCCTGCCAATGTTAAGGATGTGCAAAGGCTAACAGGCAGGATAGCAGCTCTAAACAGGTTCATATCAAAATCCTCAGAAAGATGTAAAGAATTTTATGATATCCTAAGGAAAAACAAGAGATTTGAATGGACTGAAAAGCACGAGAATGCTTTGAAAGCCCTCAAAGAATATATGTCCTCAGCTCCAGCATTAATGAAACCCGAAAAAGGAGATGTGTTATCCTTATATCTGGCGGTATCCTCAACCGCTGTAAGTGCAGTCCTTGTTAAGGATCACGAAGGTACACAACATCCTATCTACTATGTAAGTAAAAGTTTACTTGATGCCGAATCCAGGTACTCACACCTTGAAAAACTTATTCTTGCATTAATTATGGCATCTACTAAGCTAAGACATTATTTTGAAACCCATACTATTGTTGTTAGAACTAATTTTCCAATCAAGAATGTCCTCAGGAAACCAGAGATGTCCGGAAGGATGGCTAAGTGGGCAGTAAAGCTTAGTGCCCATGATATAAGATATGAGCCTAGAACAGCCATTAAATCCCAAGCACTAGCAGACTTTGTGGCTAATTTCAGTAGTGATCTACAAAAGGAAGCAGAATTGGAGGTCCAGCAGCTAGATGAAACCAAGGATCCTTGGATACTACACACTGATGGATCCTCAAATGCTAAAGGCACAGGGCTCGGCATACTACTAAAATCGCCACAGGGGGACATAATACCCCACTCCATAGCTTGTGAGTTCCAAGCAACTAACAATGAGGCTGAATATGAAGCCTTAATTGCTGGCTTGCAAATTGCTAAGGATATGGGGATCAGATATCTTAAAGTATACGTAGACTCATTACTGATCACTAATCACTTTAATGGATCCTATGCTGTTAAAGGTGAAAAACTAACCAAATATTTAGAGATAGTCAAAGAATTGGCACTCTCCTTTGTTTCTTTCAGTTTAACACAGGTACCAAGGGAGGAAAATACAGAAGCTGATGCATTGGCCAATCTAGGATCATCCTTGAAGATCCCAGAGGATATAAGTATCCCCATCATCCATATCCTGGCTCCTGCTATTGAAAATCAGGTGGCCATGGAAATAGAAGAGGATACTGCAGTGATTCCTAGTGAGGAAACTCAATCTCACTCAGGATCATGGATCTCACCAATCATGAGATACTTACAACACGGGGAGATTCCTATGGGAGAAAATCCTAGAGCTTTCAGGATTAAGGTATCTCAATTCACAATCTTAAATAATGTATTATATACGCGATCTCTTGCAGGACCATATTTAAGATGTATCGAGGATCCCGAAATTCAAGAAGTGTTGAGAGACTTCCATGAAGGAGATTGTGGAAACCACACTGGGGGCAGGGCATTGTTCTCAAGGATCCTTAGAACAGGATACTACTGGCCAACTATGAAAAGGGATGCTGTAGAATATGCTAAGAAGTGTGATCCTTGTCAAAGACACAGCAATATCCTTCATCAGCCAGCTGAATTTCTATATCCTATACCATCCTCTTGGCCATTCATGAGATGGGGAATGGATATAGTTGGCAAGCTCCCTAAAGCACCTGGTGGAAAAGTATTTATGCTTGCCATGACCGACTACTTCTCCAAGTGGATAGAAGCTGAAGCTTTTGCTCAAGTCAGAGAAAAGGAAGTTATATCCTTTATTAAGAGAAACATTATAACCAGATTTGGCATTCCCTCTGAAATTGTATGTGATAATGGTTCCCAATTCATTGGGAGCAGAACCACTAACTTTTGTGACAGTTGGGGAATTAAGATGATAACATCAACACCAGTCCATCCACAAGCCAATGGTCAAGCAGAATCATCCAACAAGATCATCATCAACATCCTGAAGAAGAAATTAGGATCCAAGAAGGGGAAATGGGCAGAGGAATTGCCTTATGTGTTGTGGGCTGATAGGACAACTCCCAAGAATGCCACTGGTCAAACACCCTTCTCTTTAGTATTTGGGGCAGAAGCAGTGATCCCAACAAAAATGGTGGTTCCAACTGCTAGAACAAGTACTCGTGATCCTGAAGAGAATGCTGCAAACCTAGCTCAAGACTTGGATACTATTGAGGAAATCAGGGATCTGGCTAGGATAAGGATGGCAAGCTACCAACAAAGAATGGCTGGTGCCTACAACAAAAATGTCAGGATAAGGAAGTTCCAAGTCGGGGATATGGTGTTGAGAAAAGCATTCCAAAATACCATCAATCCTGCTGATGGAAAATTGGCACCAAAATGGGAAGGCCCTTACTTGATTGAAGCCGAAGCAGGAAAGGGGGCATACAGATTGCTAACCATGGAAGGAAATTTGTTACCAAGAGCCTGGAATGCTATTCACTTAAAGAAATATTTCATGTGAACAGGATCCTTCAAGCATATGATCCTTACAATGAAAGCATCCTCGAAGGATCCCGGCGATATCAGTGATCCTTACTCTGGTAAAATCCTTATCTCAAAACTTTTCCATTTTCTTATTTTTGCCTAAGGATAAGGATCACGTATCCTTCATCCTCCTCTCACGAGAATTTGAGTTCTGATAGTACAGGTATCCTCAGCATGTTATTGATAGTCTTCAAAAGCACCTCAGATCCTTGGGTTCAACCCCAGTTATCCTTGGGCTTGTCCCCAGTTTCCGCCTGTAGCGCACGATGATCCTGGTATAGTTCACGTCTTTGGGACCAGTACCCACTTTCGGGGCTGACAACCTCATCGTACTGGCTATACCTAGGATCCTACGTATAATGGTAGACGTACCATACATCCGTTCCTAAGGTTTCTAACGTTTTCACGTTAGCTAAGGTTTTGGCATTTTCATGTCACTAAGTTTGGATAGTCGCCAGTGAGGGCCATACTCCAGTTTACATACGATCCTTGGGCTTGTCCCCAGTTATCCTTCGGGCTTGTCCCCAGTGATCCTATGGGCTTGTCCCCAGTTATCCTTTGGGCTTGTCCCCAGTTACTAACTTATCCTTTATACTGGCTTAGTCCCAAGTTATATTCCACTTTTTCAGGTTTTCGAAGTTAAACAATTAAGGATCCTTAATCCTTATTATCCATTAAAGTTTTACTTATAGTTATCCTGATTAAAGGTTAGGATCCTAACTTGGATCCTCAGGTATGATCCTTAAACTATTTCTTATTTCATTTATTATTCATTTGAATAACCCTTACACTTTGACAACTAAACCTATGATCCTCGATCATAAACTATTTTTGAAAATTTTTCGATTACAGGATATTTGATCCAGGATCATATCCTAAAATGATTGAACATGATTTGCTTAACTTTTCTTACTCAAATAAATACGTTTCTAAACAAGCAGAAAATAAGAGGATAGACAAAGGATAACAACACGAGATAAGCCAAAAAGATTAGAGTTATTTTATTAACAAAGGATTTTAAACCCTTCAAAGTTGTCAAAATTGCCAACCCACGTTTCTACCAGCAAAACGTGGCCCGTCCACATGGGTTGGCAAAGGGTGTCCATTGTTTATGCGGTCATAGCAGGTGCAGGTAAATAAAAGCGGCAGGATCACAAAGGCTTCATCCCCCAAACAGAGGATCCCTCCACCGTTTGCAATCCTACCTATTGTCTGAAGGATCCTGGATCCTTAATCCTAAAACTATTGTTCAAAGTTACAAACCATCATTGTTTCAAAACATCACAACCACAAAAAACACTACCAAATTTAAAAAAAAAATTGGGCTCCGGCTATGTCTAGAAATTTCCATCATTGCCCAATCCTGTAGCTCAAACCTTCGCTGCACCATCACCACCAGCTCCACTTGCTTCCCCCTGATCCTTGCCAACATCACCGCCTTCAAGCATTGGGATCTCCTCAGCCTCCTCATCATCCTCCAACTCTACCAGCCTTGCCTTCAAGCCTTCCACGTCCCATGTGCCTTTGTCGAAGGAAGGATCCTGAGCCTCCGCAGCCATCTGCAGCTGGATCTTATACATGGTTATCGCAGCCGAGACCTTGGCATCCTGGGTAATGTCATGCTTCTCATAATCAAAATTGATCAGCATCCTGGCAGCTTTATCCTTGGTGGCCCGGAGCTCCTTCTCAAGATCAGCAATCTTGAGATCCTTCAGCACACCCATCTGTTGGAGGTCGGCAATTTGGCGGTCTTGATCCTCAACATGGCCAATATATGTTTCTATTTCAGTGAGTTTCTGCAGAAAGGGAAAAGGGTAAGTTCAGGACCAGGTGATCCTCAAACAAGCAGGATATACAAGCAGGATATACAAGCAGGAGCAGTGATCCTTACTTCGTTAACGTAATCAAGAAACTGTTGGCGGAGCAGGGGAAATCCTTGAAGATCCTCAGAGGCCTTCCTCTTCTTTCCTTTACCCCTAATAGGTGCTTTAGGGGCTGAAGCGGTTGGACTAGCAGCAGGGGTCTTCTTCCTCGCAGATTTGACATTAGCAAGATCATCAATGCCAAACTTGGAGGCAGATTTTCCAGCACCTACACAACCAAAATCAGATAAGTATTCTAACTAATTTAAAAAATCCTACATGAAACTACTTTTTAATCAGGATACTTACTTGACATCGTGACAGAGGCAGAGGATACTTCTTGGGAATCTTGAGTAGCAACCTGGAAAGTTCTTGTCTCCGGATCAAGCTTCTTGAAGGCTAAAAGTCTCTCTTTTGCAGCAGGTGTCAACTTCAGACGAGAGATGGAAATAGCTGCACAATAAACAAAAAGCAAAAGAAAATATTAGTGATCCTCATCCTAAGGAACAAATCTTATGGTGATCCTTCCAGGATCCTCTATCCTACCATGAGTAGCCCACTCTTTGGGCAGATCCTTCCCATCAGGGATGGTATCCCTCCTAACAAAGAAGAACCGTCGCTTCCAATTCGTGTCGTTCTTGGTGACCTTGAAGACAGGATGATCCTCTCCAGCTTTTCGCTTAAATAGATAACGATGGGGTCCGAAAGTGGTAAGATCGTACATCTCAGCCAGCTCCGCCATACCAAGGTCAATCCCTTCTTGTTCAATGATCCTCTCAAGGGTATACAAAACCCTCCAGATCATCGGCATGGCTTGGATGTAAGATATGCCGGTCAGGGAAAAGAAAGATTGGGTGAAAGCTGGAAAGGGATACGTATAGCCTATGGTGAACGGAGTTACAGGAAAAGCTACCCAAGTATCGGAGACAAAGTCACTTAAAGCAGTGGGAGTGAAAGATTTAAAGATAGCATTCGCCGGAAAACAATGACGAATTCTATCAATATGAACATCAGTGAAACAACACCTCTCATGGGGAGAATCCTTGATGATCCCTTGACCCTTCAAGGGACTGTTCTTTTTAGGATCCTTATGAGGGGAGTTGCGTAGCAGCATGCTTGCAGAATGTTGAAGAAAAACAAAGAAGCAGAAAAACAGAGTAAGAGAAGGAAGAAGGAAGAAGGGAGATACCTGATTGATCTTCGGACGAGATTATAAAGGGAGTTTTCTTTGATTTTAAATGCGAATTGATCCTATCTCTATCTCCTATTTATAATGATGATCTGCAGGGCTGTCACTTCTGTGACGTAAGAATCACAACGGCTAGTCCGACTCCAACGGCTAGTTATCCGATTAGCTCGTTGCAGATAAGATCAAGCAAAATATAACTCATTTATTTACAATATCACTCCTTATATTTTGGGGGCAATTGTTAGGGCTGGATTTTTTTAACACATGATCCTTACATGTGATCCTAACCAGTGATCCTCGTTTCTTTGGCAGATAGTGATCCTCAGCAGAATTCCAGGATCAGGATCACGGACCATCATAGGGATCCTCATGCTAACAGTTGTTTTCATTGAATTTAATGTTATCTTGCAGGAATGTCTAGCAGGATCCGCTCTTAGCATCGCAAACAAGGGACGCGTCTTTACAACTTTGGCATATGCTTAATCAGAGATGAACGTTGTAGAGGATATGGAAACTCGGCATGATTTAAGGGCGATAATTTAGGCTAGATTTACTTTTATTTCTAAAGGGGTAATGAGCTGATTGTTAGTCTATTTACCTAAAATAGGTCACTCACACTTGTATATATAACACTCTTCCCCATTCGGAAGACATACAACACATTTCTCACACGCTTAGACACTCGATACTATAGTGATCCTTGTACTCAGCTCATTATCATCCGAAGTTGTAACCAATTTTTGTTATATTAAAGTTTGGTGATCGGTAGTTGCCATCACCCGAGGTTTTTTATGCCGGAGATCATTCATTGATCAAGGGCTTTTTCCTCGTATAAATCCTTGTGTCACTTGCATATTTCATACTAAAGTAATCCTTTACTTTTTCATCAAACCAAGCATCATTACCCGTTTACATAGAGTTTGGTTGCATTATCCTTGTGTGATTTTTGACCAAAACAGTCAATAACACAAAATTTTTGATAATTATGGAATCCTTCAACATAAATTGGGAGTTTAATGTCCCCCAGAGTATTCTTAGTCTCGCCACATAAATTATGGAATCCTTCAACCATTGTGATGAGGATCCTGGATATCAACACGATCATCCTCATCAAAGGTTATGACTTTCCCTTCGGAGACACTGGATGTTCGGATAGGCCTGTCTCCATTATCCATCTTGGTTTCCTTTGCATATCTTTTAGCTGCTGAGAAGGATGTGCCACAAATGTCTGATCCTCCAGAAATAAAGTTTATTACTTGTGCATCTGATGGAGGGGCCGGAGCTTTCTCAGGGATCCTTTCAGGATCCTGAGTCCTTGACTTTTTTCTACCCAGTAATTCTTTTAGGTGCCCCTTGCTCAACAAGTATCCAATTTCTTTTCTCAGTGCAATGCATTCTTCTGTGAGATGCCCAAAATCTTCATGGTATGCACACCACTTTGATTTATCTTTAGTTGCAGCTGGTCTATCATTTTTCCTGGGCCATCTAGCTTTATCACCTAAATTCTGCATCGCAAGGATTAGTTCATTGTTATCAACAGAAAAACAATATTCAGAAATTGGAGGATAATCCTCGTCATCCTCTTCTTGATCAACAACATGCACATTCTGGTTATCAGATTTGTTATAGGATCTGAACTTGTTGTTCTTGAACGAGGATCCTTGCTTTTCTTGTTTTGAGGATCCTGCTAACCTCTCCTGGATCCTCTTATCATCCTCTAGCCGGATGAACCTGAGTGCCCGGGTTCTTACCTCATCTAGGTTCCTGCATGGTATCATAACAAGATCATCATAGAACAATGAATCCCTAAGTAATCCCATTTTAAAGGCCTCAACAGCCGTGGCTATATCCAGGTTGGGAATGTCTAAGGATTCTTTACTAAATTTGGTAATGTAATCCCTTAATGATTCATTATGACCCTGGGTTATCCTATATAAATCACTAGTTAAGCGTCCAAATTTTCTACTACAAGAAAACTGACTATTAAATAGGTTAACTAGGTTAGCAAATGAGGTAATAGAGTAGGGGGAAGACTTAGCAGCCATTTGAGAGCTGATCCAGTAAGAGTGGATCCAAATCCTTTGCACAGACATGCTTCCTTTAATCTTTCTGGGATTGGATTGATCTCCATCCTCTCCCGGTATTGTGCTACGTGTTCTTCAGGATCCGTTGAACCATCATATAACTTCATGGTTGGCACGTGGAACCTCTTGGGTATCTCAGCATCACAGATTGGTGGTGCAAAACGAGATATCTTATGGATCCCATCTGCCATTTCCGGGGTAGGTTTGACCACTCCTGGAACACTTGATATCATATCCTTTAACTTTTGCAATTCTCTGGCCATGGCATGGTTGATACATGTATCCTGCATGAATCCATGGTTAGTGGTAAGAGAATTATTAAAAGTGTTACCTCCCATCGGGTTCGAATTAGTAACTCCGGATGTGAACCCATATTGTTGAGACTCTGGAATGATCGAAGGACCAGTAGAAGCAATGGTCTGCATCGGAATAAAATCTCCTTGATGGACATATGAACTTCCTGTTTGCCAGCTCCTTAAGGATCCCGGCATCTGGAAGGATCCTTTAAACTGGGACGATCCTGGAACGAAGGAGGATCCTTGAACCTGGGATAATCCTGGAACAAAGGAGGATCCTTGAACCTGGGATGATCCTGGAACAAAGGAGGATCCTTGAACCTGGGATGATCCTGGAACAAAGGAGGATTCTTGAACCTTGGATGATCCTGGAACAAAAGAGGATCCTTGAACCTGGGATGATCCTGGAACAAAGGAGGATCCTTGAACCTGAGATGATCCTGGAACAAAGGAGGATCCTTGAACCTGGGATGATCCTGGAAACGGCCAGAACCCTTGAATCTGTTGTGCTCCTGAGTATCCTCCTGAACTCGTAAAGAATCCCATATGCTGAGGATAGGATCCTGTTGGCTGGAAATATGATCCTGGTGCCTGAGTCATTATTGTTGATCCGTAGTGCACTCCTTTTGGTCCTCCCACGTATTGCACATCTGGAGCCACTGAAGGCTGAGAAGTTATCACCGGAGTATCAAAATTCAGAGATCTGGGCACCAGTGGGGAATGATCCTCTGCCGGTTTCTTTTGTTTCTTGAGGTCTTCGATTTCTTTGAGAATCCTTTCATTGGTCTTATCCTGCTGCTGTATATGTTCCTTCTTCTACAAAATCAAAGTAAACACGTCACTAGTTGTAGGAGTATAAGAAGCAGAAGAAGTTGGGGGTTTTGAGAAAATGGGAGTTGGTTTCTTCTCAGCATTTTTCTGAGATCCAGCAGGTGGTGGAGGCAAAGGTGGAATGCCCTGGAATGAATTGACCACAGACATTGCAGTAGAAGTATTCTTTGATGATGAAGCCATATACTTGAATGAAATGAACCGGAATGATCACAAACAGAAAAACTTCCTAGGAATGAAGCACCAACTGCCCCACGGTGGGCGCCAAACTGTTTTGGTCAAAAATCTGATGAGAATAATGCAACCAAACTCTTAGTTACGGGGTATGATGCTTGAAATGAGGAACAATGATAAGGATCACTTAGATGTAATTTGCACAATTGACACAAAGATTTATACGAGGAAAAAGCCCTTGATCAATGAATGATCTCCGGCATAAAAAACCTCGGGTGATGGAAAGTACCGATCACCAAGTTCAAATTAACCAACAAAATGTTTACAACTTCGGATAGTAACGAGCTAGATACAAGGATCACTATGGTATATCGTGCAAGAATGTGTGAAAACTGTTAAGTGTTCTGCTGTATGCTTGAGAGTGCAATTGTACGAGTGTGTGTAGCTGAAATTAGCTATATGTTCTAACTACTAGCTCGTTACCCCTTTAAAAATAGAAGTTAACTATGCTAACAAACTATCCGAAATTCGTGCCATGCTCCCACGTTCTCCACAACGTCCCTTTCTGGTCAAACGTGTGTGAAATAGACGTGGAATATTCCATAATACCGTTGCCAAGACCAGGTCCAACTTGTAACTCCTGCAAAACAATACGAAATTCAAAGAGAACAATCGTTAGTATAAGGATCCTTAGGGTGATCCATGATCCTGATCCTAAAGCACTTCTGAGGATCACTATCTATCACAGAAGTAAGGATCACTAATAGGATAACAAGTGAGGATCACGGGCTATTAGAAAATCCTCCCCTAACAATAGGGATCACTGATTCTGCTCCAAATACCAAAGAGAATGGAGTTTGGCCAGTAGCATTCTTGGGAGTTGTCATGTCAGCCCATAATACATAAGGTAGCTCTCCTGCCCATTTTCCTTTCTTGGATCCAAGCTTCTTTTTCAAGTTGTTGATGATGATCTTGTTGGATGATTCTGCCTGGCCATTAGCTTGTGGGTGGACTGGTGTTGATGTTATCATCTTAATCCCCCAGCTGTCACAAAAGTTAGTAGTTCTACTCCCAATAAATTGGGATCCATTATCACAGACAATTTCAGAAGGAATACCAAATCTAGTAATAATATTTCTTTTGATAAAGGATATCACTTCTTTTTCTCTGACTTGAGCAAAGGCTTCAGCCTCTATCCACTTTGAGAAATAGTCAATCATAGCAAGCATGAATACTTTTCCACCAGGTGCCTTGGGAAGTTTACCAACTATATCCATTCCCCATCTCATAAATGGCCAAGAAGAGGGTATAGGATGCAAGAGCTCTGCTGGTTGATGAAGGATATTACTATGTCTTTGACAAGGATCACATCTTTTAGCATAATCCACAGCGTCCTTCTTCATAGGAGGCCAATAATATCTTGTTCTCAGGATCCTTGAGAATAATGCCCTGCCCCCAGTGTGGTTTCCACAATCTCCTTCATGAAGATCCTTTAAGACTTCTTAGGTTTCAGGATCCTCAATACACCTTAGATATGGTCTTGCAAGAGATCGTTTATATAACATGTTATTCAATATTATAAACTGAGATACCTTAATTTTGAAAGCCCTGGGGTTTTCTCCTGTAGGGATCTCTCTATGTTGGATATATCTCATGATTGGAAGGATCCATGATCCTGAATGAGATTGTGTATCATCACTAGGAATAATTGCAGAATCCTCTCCTATCTCCATAGCTACATGATCCTCAATAGCAGGGTTAGGATATGGATAATAGGGATTTTGATATCCTCTGGGATTTTCAAGGATGATCCTAGATTGGCCAATGCATCAGCTTCTGCATTCTCTTCTCTGGGTACCTGTGTCAAACTAAAGGAAACAAAAGAGAGTGCCAATTCTTTGACTATCTCTAAATACTTGATTAGCTTTTCACCTTTAACAGCATAGGATCCATTAAAGTGATTAGTGATTAATAATGAATCTACATGTACCTCAAGATACCTGATCCTCATATGCTTAGCAATTTGCAAACCAGCTATCAAGGCTTCATATTCAGCCTCATTGTTGGTAGTTTGGAACTCACAAGCTATAGAGTGGGGTATTATGTCCCCCTGTGGCGATTTTAGTAGTATTCCAAGCCCAGTTCCTTTGACATTAGAGGCTCCATCAGTGAAGAGTATCCAAGGATCCTTAGTTTCCTCTAGCTGTTGGACTTCTAATTTGGCTTCCCTTTGCAAGTCACTACTGAAATCTGCCACAAAGTCGGCTAAGGCTTGGGATTTAATGGCGGTTCTAGGCTCATATCTTATATCATAAGCACTGAGCTTCACTGCCCACTTAGCCATCCTTCCTGACATTTCAGGTTTCCTGAGAACATTCTTAATTGGAAAATTAGTCTTAACAATAATGGCATGAGTTTCAAAATAATGTCTTAATTTAGTAGATTCCATAATTAAGGCCAAAATAAGTTTTTCTAAATGTGAATACCTGGATTCAGCATCAAGCAAACTCTTACTTACATAATAGACAGGATGTTGTGTACCTTCGTGATCCTTAACAAGGACGGCACTTACTGCTTTAGAGGATACTGCGAGGTATAAGGATAACACATCCCCTTTTTCTGGTTTCATCAAGGCAGGAGCTGAGGATAGGTAATCCTTAAGAGCTTTAAGAGCATTTTCGTGCTTTTCAGTCCAGTCAAATTTTTTGTTCTTCCTAAAAATGTCGTAGAATTCCTTGCATTTTTCTGAGGATTTGGATATGAACCTGTTCAAGGCTACGATCCTGCCTGTTAATCTTTTTACATCCTTAGCATTGGCAGGAGATTTGATGTTCACAATAGCCTTAATTTGCTCTGGACTTGCTTCAATGCCTCTTTTTGTCACCATATACCCTAGGAATTTACCTGCTTTAACACCAAAATGACACTTGGAAGGATTTAGTTTCATATTAAATTTATCAAGGATATTGAATGCTTCCTCCAAGTCTCTAAGGTGATCCTCAGCTATTTTAGACTTAACCACCATGTCATCTATATAGACTTCCATAGTGTGTCCAATTTGATCCTTGAACATCATATTGACTAGCCCTTGATAAGTGGCACCTGCATTTCTTAGTCCAAATGGCATAGCAATATAACAATATATACCAGTTGGGGTCATAAAGGCTGTATCCTCTTGATCAGATGGTTCCATCTGAATTTACTGAAATCCAGATGAAGCATCCATAAAAGTTAACAGTTCATGACCCGCTGTAGCATCCACCATGGAGTCAATATGGGGTAATGGGAAAGGATCCTTGGGACATGCCTTATTTAAATCAGTAAAATCGACACATATCCTCCACTTTCCATTTTTCTTTTGAACAACAACCACATTGGCCAACCATCTTGGATACTTAACCTCTCTAATCATACCTACTCGGAGTAATTTTTCTACCTCCTCGTGGATGATGGCATTTCTCTCAGGTGCAAACTTTCTTCTCTTCTGATGGATTGGCTTGAATGACCTGTCAATGCCAAGCTTATGAGTAATTATATCCTTAGATATACCTGTCATGTCTTCGTGCTTCCATGCGAAGGTAGTTTTTCTCCTCTTAAGGAAGGATACCAGATCCTATTCTATTTTACCAAGGATCCCTGATCCTATGTAAATCTTGGATTCAGGATCATGAGGATCCATAAGGACTTCTTTCACATCCTGCTCTCTTGCCTCCAAGACATCCCTTGGAGGATGCTTTAATTGCTATTGCTCCCTTGGCCTTGAGGCTGGTTCATCGATGACGTGTAGCAATTCTTAGCCTCTTGTTGATCACTCTCAATTTTCACCACCCCAAAGGGACTAGGAAGCTTCACACACTGATGATAAGTAGATGGGACTTCCTTCATGTCATGTATCCAGGGCCTGCCAAGGATAACATTACAACAAGATAAGCAATATATAACACAAAATTTTTGATAAGAATGGAGTCCTTCGATATAGATTGGGAGTTTGATGTCCCCCAGAGTGTTCTTGGTCTCTCCACTGAATCCCACAAGTACTGAGGATCTTGGTACATTATCAGATTCAGGAAAATTCATCTTCTTTAGGACATCAAGCTGGATGATATTCACTGAGCTTCCTCCATCTATAAGGATCCTGCGAACAAAATGGTTAGAAATAAAAAGAGTAATAACAAGACCATCATGATGAGGATCCTGAATGTCAACATGATGATCCTCATCAAAAGTTATGACTTTATCCTTGGTAACAGTGGATGTTCGGATGGGTCTGTCTCCATTGTCCATCTTGGTTTCCTTGGTATGTCTTTTGGCTGCTGAAAAGGAAGTACCACATATGTCTGATCCGCCGAATATAAAGTTTATAACTTGTGCATCTGCTGGGGGAGCAGGAGCCTTTTCTGGGATCCTTTCAGGATCCTGGATCCTTGACTTCTTTCGTCCCAAAAGTTCCTTTAAGTGCCCCTTGCTTAACAAGTAACCAATTTCTTTTCTTAGTGCAATACATTCTTCAGTGAGATGCCCAAAATCCTCGTGATATGCACACCATTTGGATTTGTCTTTTGTAGCAGCTGGTTTATCACTTTTTCTTGGCCACCTAGCTTTCTCACCTAAATTCTGCATTGCAAGAATTAGTTCATTGTTATCAACAGAAAAACAGTATTCAGAAATTGGAGGATAATCCTTATCATCCTCTTCTTGTTCTACTGCATGCACCTTCTGGTTATCAGACTTGTTGTAGGATTTGAACTTGTTATTCTTGAAGTAGGATCCTTGCTTTTCCTGTTTCGAGGATCCTGCTAGTCTCTCTTGGATCCTTTTGTCATCCTCTAATCGGATGAACCTAAGGGCCCTAGTTCTTACTTCATCAAGATTCCTGCATGGGGTCATAACAAGATCATCATAGAATAATGAATCCCTAAGTAAACCTATTTTAAAGGATTCAACAGCCGTGGCTATATCCAAGTTAGGAATATCTAAGGATTCTTTACTAAACTTAGTGATATAGTCTCTAAGTGATTCATTTTGACCTTGAGTTACCCTATATAAATCACTAGTTAAACGTTCAAATTTTCTACTACAAGAGAATTGATTATTGAACAGGTTAACTAGATTAGCAAATGAAGTAATAGAGTAAGGGGGAAGACTTAGCAGCCATTTAAGAGCCGATCCTGTAAGTGTGGATCCGAAACCCTTGCATAGACATGCTTCTTTTAACCTCTCTGGGATGGGGTTGATCTCCATCCTTTCTCTATATTGAGCCACGTGTTCTTCAGGATCTGTTGAGCCATCATACAACTTCATAGTTGGTATTTGGAACCTTTTGGGTATCTCAGCATCACAAATAGGTGGTGCAAAACGAGATATCTTATGGCTCCCATCTGCAATCTCAGGAATGGGTTTAACCACTCCTGGAACGCTGGATATCATATCCTTAAGCTTCTGTAACTCCCTAGCCATAGCTTGATTGATACATGTATCCTGCATAAGGCCATGGTTAGTGGTATATGAATTATTAAAATTGTTACCTCCCGGTGGATTCAAGTTTGGAATCCCAGATGTGAATCCATATTGTCGGGATTCTGGTATAACCGAAGGGCCAGAAGAAGCAATGGTCTGCATTGGGATGAAATCTCCTTGATGGACATCTGAACTTCCAAGCTGCAAGCTTCTTAAGGATCCTTGATCCTGAGAGACATTGGATCCTTGATGTGCTGTGAACGGGGGTCTTGGAGGATAATCCACGGATCCGAAAACCTGAGTGGATCCTAGAGGCTGAAAGGAGGATCCTTGAGGCTGAAAGGAGGATCCTTGAACATGAAAGGATCCTTGAACCTGAGAGGATCCTTGAACCTGAGAGGATCCTTGAACTGGTTGCGTCCCTGTGACACTTGTGTCACTTCAACCATCAAACAAATACCAAACCAAAGAAATATTGTATTTCATACTTGGGATTTGTAAAAATATGTGTATCGTTTGCACATATCAACTCTTATTCGATTTCAAGCTTTAAATCGCTTTCTGAAGGGTTATACGCGCTCTGATGCGTAAATATAACCAGTTTATGGCAACAAACACTCCGGAATAGTGAAATAGGCTTAACATACCTTAAAATAACCCTTACATAACTTAGAAATAAGTTTTGGCAGGTTTGGTGTGGCGAAACCAAGTTTATTCGCTTACAGGGACTAATTTCGATAAAACTGCGAAAGTATGCCGATTTGTACTGTAACGAACACTCCGGAACATGACCATAAGTTAAACATACCCTAAATATCCTTTACATAGCTTAGAAATAGGCTTTGAGGGGTTCGGTGTGCTAAAAATAAACTTTTTGGTCATTCAGGGACTAAAAGTGTCAAAAAGTGCATAAGTTTGTATTTTCGCGCATATCTTACGTTCTGAACACATCCGGACATCCAAAACTTTATGTAATCATTACAATATTTTATTTTAGTGATTGGCATGATAAAATTCCATTCGTCGCGTAATTTGGATCGTTTTTCGCATTCGTTCGTGTTTCGTCGTAATTAACCGAACAACGCAACCGTACGACCAAACGAACCGACATCCGAGATATTTTGAACATGTTTTGAGTTCTGAATACTTTAACTTCATTTTAGAGCCTTGAAATGAGGTTAACGGGGCTTAAACGTGTAAAAAATGAGCCGAAATGCAAGATTCTGAAGTTTAGGGACCAAAATTGACATTCTGCCATAGTTATCTTAGGAAGGGACCAAAATGAAAAATCTAAATTCCAGCTTGTTCCAGCTGTTCCCCTCATTTGCACATGGTTTTAATGAAACTATGGGCTCCCATGGTTTCACAAAACCATGGGCACATGTGTACGGATGAGATCGAAACTCGTTTTACGATGAACGATCCTAACGGTTCTAGATTTCCTATATATACCCACCTCCTTTCAATTGCAAAACCCACAATGATCTGATTTTGGCTCTCTAAGTTGAAGTTTATGCTTCATACCTGAGAGTAAATCGGATCATAGCTTGCGGGGACCTTTTGTAAGTATTCTTTCGTTCTTTTCTTTCGTTTTTCGCTTAAAAGTCAAACTGCGTTTGACTTTCTGCATTGACCAGTTTATGGTCAATACGAAGTTCGTTTGTACTTCATAACGTGAGCGTAATCACGATGGTTATAGTCCCGAGTGACTATCCCTACTGATTACCACGTTATCTAGGCTCAGTGACGAGTTGTAGCTTCGGCCAGAATACGTATTCTCGCGTATTTTGTAACCAAGCTACCTTTAGGTATCAAAACTGTTTGTTTTGATACCAAACCTGTTTTCTAACTTTGTTAAACATGTTTCAACATGTTTAGCTCGTCACTTTTAGTTTAGTGCTTGTGTAGAGTCGTAAGTCAAACGGACTAAACACCCGCTTAGACTTTCGAACACGACCCGTTTGGTCGATCATTAGGATCCGACCAAACATGTTTAGTGACCATAGTTTTATAGGGAATAACCTTCCGAGGTTATACCTTATGGTCACCTATTTTAAGTAGTTGTATGATAGGTAGTTTATATGCCTTAGGTAAATTACCAAAATACCCTTTTTATGCATAATTGATATTTAAGCATATGTAACCTAAATTTTTGTCACACAACTGATTATGTAACATATTTCAACATGTTTTGGCATATAATACTTGTCATAGGGCTAGTTAGACGTCTCGAACGCGCATTGCGCGCGCGACGCGTTAAAGTAGCGTAAGCTACCTAAACGGGTCGTGTTGGGTCGAAAGCACTTAGGATAGGTATCATTTTAGTATGTAGGCCTTGTTAGACCATATCATATGAGTTCCCACACTCATTTGGTTCACGAGACCTCATACTATCCGATCTCCCGACTTAGGTCCGGCTTATTTATGTAGTTATCAATATTAGGTGTCGTTTGATTCCGTGCTCCCTCTAGCTTGCTTGGTAGTTGTTCAAGACTTCTAAGCACTCTCAAGTGAGTACATAGTCCCCTCTTTTACTGTTTTCAACTGTTTTGGGGTGAAGCATGTGTACCTATCTGTTATTTTCATGATTTCAAAGTATAATTGATTATACATGTTAGTACTTATCTTTTGACAAACTAAATGACTATCTATGGTTTAAACACTGATTTTTCAAAGATTATAAAACTAGTTGTTGGAATAGTACTTATTTTTGTTCACCAGACCGGTTGGTAGTATGATATAGCGCTATAGGATTTGACACCCCATTCCTGTTGTCATGGAATGTCTGAAACCAATTTGTTGCTCCACCCAAATAGGGATTACCTTTGTGGTATTTCTATAGTCTCAAAGGTGTATTTCGATGCACTAGGTCTGAATGAATTCTTAAATCACATTATTTTTGTATATTAAGTTATACTCCCAAAAGTATAGTTTGATATGCTCTCATATGGGATATTGTACAAAAACCAACATATCTTTTGTTAATCATTAAAACATAGTTTGATATGTTATTTTCATAATACAAAGCATAGTTTTAATATGTTATTTTCAAACCAAAACATAGTTTAATATGTTATTTATAAATCCAAAGTATACTTTAAATATACTACTAAAAATTATTATTTTTAACAACTAAAGTATATTAAATATACTATTTGTTTAACAATTGGGATTTGGTTAGTGTTTAGATAACGGGACGGGTATAATGTGATGAAAACATGGTAGATACGCCGCTGGTACTTCTTATATATAAGTGTTTTCATCGCATTACATACCGTGGCGTTATTTAGTACACTTGGGTTAACGGTTTTTGAACTGAAATATATTCTAATGTATTATTTATTCGACTTTCTTAAATCAAAGTATATTTTTATATATACTATAAACCTTTTTATCAAAATATTGTTTTTCAAACAATATATTTTTATACAAACTTATTCTACTTACTTATTTAATTTCCTATGTATTATTATTTTATATCATCTGGTTTCTTATAAATGATTTATAAAAGAAAACCTTTACAAGGATCATGACTACTTTTCTTAAACATTTTTCTTTAGACTCATAAGTCATGAATCCTAAATAAAATAAAACCTATGTATCTCACAGGCATTTTTATGCTGACGTACCTATTTTTACACATGTTTCAGGTACTGCTTTGTGATGATTGATGATATATGCTACACATAGGATGGACTCGTGCCTTAGCGACTTTAAAACTTGGAAAATAATAGTTGTACTTATTTGATTGTATTAAAACAATGAGTTCATTTATTCAATAAAACAAAATTATTTATTCCATGGTTGTGAAACAATGATTCTGTTACAACACTCCCAGACGTTTCCGCCACGTTTTGTTGTTTTACGTGGTCGGGGTGTGACAGAAAAGTTGGTATCAGAGCCAATGGTTATAGGGAATTAGGTTATTAGTAATGCTTTGACCTAGAGTATAACCTTCCTAGGACCCTAACACAAATTATCTTGTGTTTAGTTTTAAAACAATACAGTCACTTATTCTTAGGTGACAACCCCAACAAGAATACAAATTTTGTTTCCATCTTGAAAACTAATCATCTGTTCTAGGATGATTTACTATAAGGTTTTGAACCTTTTAAGTTTTCAAAATCCCATCAAAGTTTGGTCTAAATAAAGTGAACACATGCAAACTGGAAGGGTGAGTGCCTGTACCCTGAGTTTTCTGTCTAAGGCTAGAGTGTTCGTACAAATCCGCAGTATCGGACCAGTCACTCTTACCTGGGAACTCTTGGGGTGAGTGTCCACTTATAGGCGAGCATGTCTTCGCGATACATTATTTTTGACCCATTTACTTTGATTAATCACCGTGTGTCGTTTGTTGCTTTGTAGTAACAAACAAATGACCACCATATTTGCTTTCATCAGATTTGTTTCATCTCATCTTTTTCGTCTAATCCTCTCACTTGTTTTCCTTCCTGTTTCCCTTTTAGAATGCCTCCTCGACGCGAAAATCCGCTCACAAATGCCGAAATGGCAGATATTCTGGCACAGCACATGGCTGCCGCACTCCCAAACATTATAGCTCAAGTGAACCAAGCCAATGACAACCAGAATGCTCCCTGCAATTTCAAAAGTTTCAATTCAGCTAACCCCCTCAAGTTTAGCGGTTCTGAAGGAGCAACTGGGCTCCTACAGTGGTTCGAAAGCATTGAAAGTACATTTCGTCATGTTCAATGTCTAGACAATCGGAAAGTTGAGTTTGCATCCAGTGTATTTCAGAAGAGGGCTATCACATGGTGGAACGGAATTATGAGGGACCGTGGTGCTGAGGTCGCATTAGCACAAACTTGGGCTGAGCTTAGAGCTCTTATGATGAGGGAGTTTTGTCCTCGTCATGAATTGAGGGCTTTAGAAAGGGAATTTGATGACCTGAAGCAAGACAGCGGTGAGCATCGCGCCTATACTGACCGCTATGAGGAATTGAGCCTGCTATGTCCTGCTATGGTTACACCTGTGGATAAGGCGATTGAGAAATATATTTATGGTCTTCCTGACCTAGTTCAGGATATTGTTACTGGCAGCAACCCTACTACTGTCAGACAAGCCATTGAATTGTCTGCCACCTTAACTGAATCCCACATCAGGAAGAAAAAGCTTTTTCGAAAAGGCGACCCAAGACCATCCGACAAGACTACTTCAGCCGAGCCAAACGAAAAGCAGGTTGAAGGATCCAAGAAGAAGAAGCGTAAGGCTTCTCAAAACTGCGCCATCACTGCTCAAGAGAAACAGGTTACACCAAACCAGCCAGCACAACCTCGCAAAAGGCAAAACTATGTTGGTACCGCACCTTTGTGCAACAAGTGCAACCGTCATCATCTGGAGCAAGAGCAGTATCACAAATGTACCCACTGTGGGCGGTTGGGACATTTGATTAATGTTTGCCGTTATGCAAACCAAGCTGCTGCAAACCCTGCTGTTGTTCAAGCACGGTTCCCACCGGGGTCATGTTATAATTGTGGTGACCTTACTCACTACAGAAACAATTGCCCAAGACTTGTTAACATACCTCCAGCACGTGGACGGACGTTTAACATCAATGAGGCAAACGTAAACAATGATGCAGCAGTGAACAATTAGTGTTTTGTTATTTCCTCTGGTTGTTATCTTTTGACATTTAAAGACAAGTCAGTTGTTATATAAATAAAAATTCGTCGTTTTTATTTTTAAAACTGATACAATTGTATGAATGTTTGATGCAACCTTATGATGTCAACAAAAAGACAAACTACTCGTGTGGTTTTGTCATTATTATGATCACTTGTGATCTCCCCAAGAACCTTAAACGCTCGTTTCTTTTAAGAAACAAAGCCAAACTCCTGTTGAAGATCCTTCTATCTCCATAGTTAGATTCTTATGTTTAATGTGCCAAATGAAATCCACGGATTGGATTCCTGGTATGCTTTAATTATGCTTGTCCAAAGATAACAAATTAAAGATCAAGTTAACTAATTATGTGATTATGTGCTTATATGTTCTCTTATATGTTTTGTGTGATCCATCCAAATCCTCGTAGAATCTTCCATATCTCATATGAGGGATTCATAGTAGGATATCCAAAGGTACTATCTTAAATCCTTAATGGACTTCTACGTTGTAGTAAAGTCCCTTGGGTTTTAAAGTACTATACTATAAATGGACCCCTTGAGTGGTCTAGTTAAACAGATTGATTTGAAAATTTGGTTAGGAATATCATGTGATGATATAATTGAAAAGATCCCTTAAGTGGTCTATTTAAGAAGATCGTACGATGGTCTAGTTAAGAAGATCACGTGTTGATCTATTTAAAAAGATCATTCATTGATCTAATTAAAAAGATCCTTTGGTGGTCTAGTCAAGTCGCTTCATGTTTATTCAATTGATTTTTTTTCCCATACGCATTATGAAATGAATTGTGCAGACTGTGCAAGGAATTACGTAATTATGGAGGCCTACATAATTATGGAATTTAGTGCACAGAAACCACAGGAAGTTTTGTCATGTGTTAAGACCTATAGTGACAAGAGTAATGATACGGGAGAAGTCTTGGACCTTGACCGATGCCAATTTATCTTACACTCCCCAATTCTGATTTCAAGCACACACAAGTTTCCTATGATAAGTCTTCATGAGAAACGTTCTTTCGTCCGTAGTTCAAAATTCCATGTTTTGTTACTACAAGGACTTCACTTTGAGAGTTGGCAACTTCGCTAAGAATCCTAACATGGCCCAGAGTTTTGCTTAGGGTTCGAGGTATTTGTTCGAAAGCGAAACCATCACAGTTGTCTTCACAAGTTTCCCCTAAAATTAAATTTCGGGACGAAATTTCCTAAAGTAGGGGAGACTGTGACACCTGTGTAACTTCAACCAACAAACAAATACCAAACCAAAGAAATATTGTATTTCATACTTGGGATTTGTAAAAATATGTGTATCGTTTGCACATATCAACTCTTATTCGATTTCAAGGTTTAAATCGCTTTCTGAAGGGTTATACGCGCTCTGATGCGTAAATATAACCAGTTTAATGCAACAAACACTCCGGAATAGTGAAATAGGCTTAACATACCTTAAATAACCCTTACATAACTTAGAAATAAGTTTTGGCAGGTTTGGTGTGGCGAAACCAAGTTTATTCGCTTACAGGGACTAATTTCGACAAAACTGCGAAAGTATGCCGATTTGTACTGTAACGAACATTCCGGAACATGACCATAAGTTAAACATACCCTAAATAGCCTTTACATAGCTTAGAAATAGGCTTTGAGGGGTTCGGTGTGCTAAAAATAAACTTTTTGGTCATTCAGGGACTATAAGCGTCAAAAAGTGCATAAGTTTGCATTTTCGCGCATATCTTACGTTCTGAACACATCCGGACAACCAAAACTTTATGTAATCATTAAAATATTTGATTTTAGTGATTGGCATGATAAAATTCCATTCGTCGTGTAATTTGGATCGTTTTTCGCATTCGTTCGTGTTTCGTCGTAATTAACCGAACAACGCAACCGTACGACCAAACGAACCGACATCCGAGATATTTTGAACATGTTTTTAGTTCCGAATACTTTAACTTCATTTTAGAGCCTTGAAATGAGGTTAACGGGGCTTAAATGTGTAAAAAATGAGCCGAAATGCAAGATTCTGAAGTTCAGGGACCAAAATTGACATTCTGCCATAGTTATCTTAGGAAGGGACCAAAATGAAAAATCTAAATTCCAGCTTGTTCCAGCTGTTCCCCTCATTTGCACATGGTTTTAATGAAACTATGGGCTCCCATGGTTTCACAAAACCATGGGCACATGTGTACGGATGAGATCGAAGCTCGTTTTACGATGAACGATCCTAACGGTTCTAGATTTCCTATATATACCCACCTCCTTTCACTTGCAAAACCCACAATGATCTGATTTTGGCTCTCTAAGTTGAAGTTTATGCTTCATATCTGAGAGTAAATCGGATCATAGCTTGCGGGGACCTTTTGTAAGTATTCTTTCGTTCTTTTCTTTCGTTTTTCGCTTAAAAGTCAAACTGCGTTTGACTTTCTGCATTGACCAGTTTATGGTCAATACGAAGTTCATTTGAACTTCATAACGTGAGCGTAATCACGATGGTTATAGTCCCGAGTGACTATACCTACTGATTACCACGTTATCTAGGCTCAGTGACGAGTTGTAGCTTCGGCCAGAATACGTATTCTCGCGTATTTTGTAACCAAGCTACCTTTAGGTATCAAAACTGTTTGTTTTGATACAAAACCTGTTTTCTAACTTTGTTAAACATGTTTCAACATGTTTAGCTCGTCACTTTTAGTTTAGTGCTTGTGTAGAGTCGTAAGTCAAGCGGACTAAACACCCGCTTAGACTTTCGAACACAACCCGTTTGGTCGATCATTAGGATCCGACCAAACATGTTTAGTGACCATAGTTTTATAGGGAATAACCTTCCGAGGTTATACCTTATGGTCACCTAGTTTAAGTAGTTGTATGATAGGTAGTTTATATGCCTTAGGTAAATTACCAAAATACCCTTTTTATGCATAATTGATATTTAAGCATACGTAACCTAAATTTTTGTCACACAACTGATTATGTAACATATTTCAACATGTTTTGGCATATAATAATTGTCATAGGGCTAGTTAGACGTCTCGAACGTGCATTGCGCGCGTGACGCGTTAAAGTAGCGTAAGCTACCTAAACGGGTCGTGTTGGGTCGAAAGCACTTAGGATAGGTATCATTTTAGTATGTAGGCCTTGTTAGACCATATCATATGAGTTCCCACACTCATTTGGTTCACGAGACCTCATACTATCCGATCTCCCGATTTAGGTCCGGTTTATTTATGTAGTTATCAATATTAGGTGCCGTTTGATTCCGTGCTCCCTCTAGCTTGCTTGGTAGTTGTTCAAGACTTCTAAGCACTCTCAAGTGAGTACATAGTCCCCTCTTTTACTGTTTTCAACTGTTTTGGGGTGAAGCATGTGTACCTATCTGTTATTTTCATGATTTCAAAGTATAATTGATTATACATGTTAGTACTTATCTTTTGACAAACTAAATGACTATCTATGGTTTAAACACTGATTTTTCAAAGATTATAAAACTAGTTGTTGGAATAGTACTTATTTTTGTTCACCAGACCGGTTGGTAGTATGATATAGCGCTATAGGATTTGACACCCCATTCCTGTTGTCATGGAATGTCTGAAACCAATTTGTTGCTCCATCCAAATAGGGATTGCCTTTGTGGTATTTCTATAGTCTCAAAGGTGTATTTTGATGCACTAGGTTTGAATGAATTCTTAAATCATATTATTTTTGTATATTAAGTTATACTCCCAAAAGTATAGTTTGATATGCTCTCATATGAGATATTGTACAAAAACCAACATATATTTTGTTAATCATTAAAACATAGTTTGATATGTTATTTTCATAATACAAAGCATAGTTTTAATATGTTATTTTCAAACCAAAACATAGTTTAATATGTTATTTATAAATCCAAAGTATACTTTAAATATACTACTAAAAATTATTATTTTTAACACCTAAAATATATTTAATATACTATTTGTTTAACAATTGGGATTTGGTTAGTGTTTAGATAACGGGACGGGTGTAATGTGATGAAAACATGGTAGATACGCCGCTGGTACTTCTTATATATAAGTGTTTTCATCGCATTACATACCGTGGCGTTATTAAGTACACTTGGGTTAACGGTTTTTGAACCGAAATATATTCTAATATATTATTTATTCGACTTTCTTAAATCAAAGTATATTTTTATATATACTATAAACCTTTTTATCAAAATATTTTTTTTCAAACAATATATTTTTATACAAACTTATTCTACTTACTTATTTAATTTCCTATGTATTATTATTTTATATCATCTGGTTTCTTATAAATGATTTATAAAAGAAAACCTTTTACAAGGATCATGACTACTTTTCTTAAACATTTTTCTTTAGACTCATAAGTCATGAATCCTAAATAAAATAAAACCTATGTATCTCACAGGCATTTGTATGCTGACGTACCTATTTTTACACATGTTTCAGGTACTGCTTTGTGATGATTGATGATATATGCTACACATAGGATGGACTCGTGCCTTAGCGACTTTAAAACTTGGAAGATAATAGTTGTACTTATTTGATTGTATTAAAACAATGAGTTCATTTATTCAATAAAACAAAATTATTTATTCCATGGTTGTGAAACAATGATTCTGTTACAACACTCCCCAACGTTTCTGCCATGTTTTGTTGTTTTACGTGGTCGGGGTGTGACAGTCCCCATGTATCCTCCTGAGCTGGCGAAGGATCCTTGATGCTGAGAGAAGGATCCTGCTGGTTGAAAATAGGATCCTAGGGCCTGAGTCATTGCTGAGGATCCGTAATGCATTCCTCTTATTCCACCCAAGTATTAGACATCCGGAGCTGCAGAATGCTGGGAGGTTATGACTGGAGTGTCGAAATTCAGAGACCTAGGCATCAATGGGGAATGATCCTCCGCTGATTTTTTCTGTTTCTTGATATCTCCAATTTCTTTGAGAATTTTTTCGTTGGTCTTATCCTGCTGCTGTATATGATCCTTCATCTGCAAAATCAAAGTAAAGAGGTCACTAGTAGTAGGATTATAAGAAACAGGAGAAGTTGGAGGTTTTGAGAAAATAGGGCTCGGTCTTTTTGCAGGATTTTCAGCATTCTTCTGGGATCCAGAAGGTGGTGGAGGCAAAGGTGGAACGCCCTGGGATGAATTGATTGCCGACATTGCACTTGAAGTGGTTTTTCCTTGAGAAGCCATGTGGTTGAAGGTGATGAACTGAAATGACCGAAATGAACAAAATTTCTCAGAAATGAAGCACCAATTGCCACATGGTGGACGCCAAACTGTTTTGGTCAAAAATCAAGCAAAGATAATGCAACCAAATCTTTTGTTGTGAGGTGTGATGCTTGAATCAATGAACAATGTTAAGGATAACAATCAAATGTAATGAAAAAATGACACAAGGATTTATATGAGGAAAAAGCCCTTGATCAAGAGTTGATCTCCGCCATAAAAAAACCTCGGGTGATGGAAACTACCGATCACCAATTAAGATTAAACAAAAGAAGTTTACAATTCGGGATGATAACAAGCTTGTTACAAGGATCACTAGTGTGTAATGTGCAATAAGGTGTATGAAATCGCCAAGTAATTATTCGAGAGCTGACTGAGAGCTGTTACGAGTGTGTGTGGATGCCAAAAATAGCTAAGTGTTCTACTCAAGCTTGTTATCCGCATTTTAAATTAGAAATAACTATATTAACAAACTGTCTGACAATTATGCAAGCTCCCCACGATCTCCATAACGTCCATAAGAGCTTTGCACGTGTGGAATATTGAAGGAATATGCTCCAGGAACTTCGGTGAGACTTGGTCCATGCTTTAGCTCCTGCAAAACAACTTCATATTCGAAATGGACAATCATTAGTTTAAGGATAACAATAATGATCCTGGATCCTGATCCTGCAACACTCCCTGAGGATCACTAATTCAAACAGAATTGAGGATCCCTGACCCCGGCAGCACTTGAGGATCCATGATCCTTAGGATTATAAAATCCTCCCCTAACAACCACCATTTCCTCTCTTCCTCTCCTCCACCAACCACCCTTTCATCCTCTACGTCGACGTCCCTTCACCAGTTCACCCCCAATTAACCCCACTCACAACACAACACAACACAACATTACTTACCATTTGTCCCCCCCCCCCCCACCAACTTGTTCTCCACCATTTGTTCTCTCCCTAACTTGTTCCCCACCATCAATTTCCAGCCACAGAAGTAAGTCCGACGAGAACCACTGTTTGATTTGGTTTCTAGATTGGGCGTTTTGATTCATGATAGATTTGATAATTCCAGTGAGAGGGATTGTTTTTTAGGGTTTGTGTGGATTAATGAGATAGAGAGAGAAGGGAGATAGACATAGAGGGGGGGGGGAGAGATCTTCGGCGAATTTGGGGGGAGGGACTACAAAAAAAAGTCCATTTAGTGGCACACATTTCTAATGGCATTTAGCTTTTGTGCCACTAATTTAGGTTTTAGTGGCACTTTACGTATGCCACATTTGCTTAACCCACATTTTTAGTAGCATTTAGTTCTTATGCCGTTAATTTAGAGTTTTAGTGGCACTTTCCATATGCCACTAAAATTTTTAATAACTTTTAGTGGTACTTTACATATGCCACTATTTGGTTTCCCTCTAAATATGATTTAACCTTTAAATTTTTATGCAATACTCTAGATAAATAACACAATAAAGAATTTATATATTTAAAATTTGAAATTAATACAATAAAGAATGTCACTAGTACAAAAGCCTTTTGTTGGTGTGATGCAATATATTTAGCTGTTGCGTTGACAAAAACACTACACCTTTATGAAAAGTGTGTAAGAGAGAATCCAAAAAGAAAAGTATGTAATATACCAAAAGAATGTCGACACATGTTTACACCAATCGAAATATATAAAGACGAATATCGGTAATGATTCGGATAGGACTGATACTATGCTATGTTGTTCAGCCAGAAGCGTTATTTGTTAAATCAAATAAATTATCAAAAAAGAAAGAATAACTTATTCATATTTTTTAGAGTTAATTGCTCGGATGGTCCCTGTGATTTTAAGTTTTTTCACGTTTAGTGCCCATCTTTTGAAAATAGCTGGTATGCTCCCTATGGTTTGTCATTTTGTTACTCGGATAGTCCCCAGAGTAAATGTAAATGTTGGGGGACTATCCGAGTAACAAAATGACAAACCATAGGGAGCATACATGCTATTTTCAAAAGGTGGGGACTAAACGTGAAAAAACGTGAAACCATAAGGACCATCCGAGCAATTAACTCTATTTTTTAATTAGAATCCCCACAATTGAAGTAAATATTCACGTTGACAAGATTTTGACATTTATTCGTTTGTATAACTTGTTTCGTTTTGTGTGTATCTGCAGCTGCTTTTTTTTTTTTTTTTGCTATATCAATATATAGTTAAAGTTAATTGCAGTTCAAAAAAATATTCACGGATGTGAAAAGAATTTGAATCCCGTTTTAACTTTCTCATTTACTTTTCACATTTACCAATATCTTAAATTTTAATCCCACTGGCCCAAACTCACATTTCCTCCATCTCTCTCTATAGTTCACCCCACCCCCAAGAACCGCTGCCACCACACCTTCGTCTACGTAACCACCATCGACGAAAAAGGGTCGTTGTGATGACAACTATCAACAACAGGAGTCAACCCGGGTTGGAATCGCATCTCCGACAAGCCAATCGAAACCGCCTTAGGGGATGTAGCGGTGGTTCTGAAATCCGGCATCAGAATTCGAGCTGTGTGGATGAGAAGATGTCGTCGTATGCAGCTCAGGCTCCGAATCGGCTTACTGGCATAGGTTATAGACAAAACTTTTATTTCTTTACATATACTGTCTCTTTTGCTTCTGTTTTGGTATTTTTGTTTCTCCACAATTTAGTTGGATAGGTAAAAATATATGCAGGTAGATCCTAATCTCTATACACTAAAAATTTTGGAATTATTAATGGCCACTTGTTTGAAAGGATCTACACGAAGATGTTGCCATTCAGTTATGAGCTCTTTGATGTTTTTATTATGTAATAATTTTGATCCTTCCATATGACAATTGACAAGAATTCACCAATTAGAACCTTGTTTCAATTTGTATTGGCAGGTACAAAGTTTTGAGTGGGTAAATGTTAACATAAGCAAAACCAAATCCATTAGTTAATGATTTGATTAGAGTATTCTGCCCTTCCAATTTGAGGTATTAATTAGTTGAACAGTCGAGTCGGGTATTCTTAAATCGGGTTTTCTTTGTCTACCCGAGGCTGAGACCGGGATTATATGAAACATGGGACCAAAGAATCGAAGTTCACCAAATATAATATCATTCGGTTTGCGAGTCAAGTAAGGTCTAACTAGTATATGGATTGTATCCGTGTCATCAGGTTACCAAGTCATTTCAGGCACAAGGTGAATCTGATTTTTTCTGTGTCATCAACATACAGGTTTGACTTTGTGTTTTTATTAAGTCAATTATGTTTACCATTCGACTTTGTCTTTGACAGATTGTATACTGTGCACCAGAAGGCTACAAAGGAGCAGGAACTGGAGAAGCAAGGCCCAACGAACAGAAGCAAGGTTACTCATCTTATATCACGTGAGGTACGAAGATGCTATTGTCGGTTCTGTTAGTCAATAAAGGGATAGATATAGATGGGTCCCTCAAAATAATAAGATTTACTTATGTATTTGCAGGAGAAACTTTCAGTTTAATTTTGTTTAATTTGATTGAGTTTAATTTGAGCGTGAATTTGAAATCGTATAGGCCTCAAAGGTGTTAAAGTTGGAGAAACTCCCTAGAGTATCTATTGAAACACTTTTGTGACGTTGCTGCAAATAAAGAGTACGTCTTTTTTGCACACATGACACAACACATAACATATAATTTACATTTTTATTAACAGATACCAAAAATGCGGACTGGCGGTTGCGACCGTTAACTGGTGAAATGCTGAGGTAGTCATTGCTTGTTACAAATTTACTCTATTTTTTTTTTCCTTTTTATTACATGTTTCTTCATGCTTATGTGTGCCTTTTACTTTTATCTTCGATAGATATGTTAGAGAAGACACACGTTATCTTCTGTACATATACGATCTTATGAAAAGAAAGCTGCTTTCATCATCAACAGATCCAAACTGCCCCGAAGCATCTCTTGTTGAGGTAATAAATGAATCGTTCTTTTTTTTCTGTATAATATTTGAAAAATATTTTTGTCTGATAATTTCAGTTAAAACTGTTGGTTTTAGGTATACCAACACAGTTATGATCTATGTATGCAGCTCTATCAGAAAGAGATTCTGACTGAGAACTCATATCTAAACATATATGGGTAAATTCTGTTTGTGTTTGTGATTGTGATACGTTCAGAAATTCCAATTTTGAAATTGTTTTACGACGTCACTCTTTTTTGCTGATACAGGTTATATGATGCTGATCTCAACGGCCAGCAACTTGGGATTTTTGCAGTAAGTCACTGCTTTTTTTATTCTCTGTTAAAGATATATAATAAATAATATATTCGAGGGATTTTTCTTGTGGAAAACAGGGACTTTCTGAGTGGAGAGATGTTAATGCTCGTTTAGAAGTAGGAGTGGCAAAATGGGTGGGTTAGGTAGGTTTGGGTAATGGGTTAGGATGGGCATGGGTTAGAATGGGTTTAGGTCAAGATGGGTTTTTGGTCAAGATGTATTTGGGCATGATAAAAAATTCAAACAAATCCAAAAAGATATAAAAAATCAAAAAAATAATAAAAAATTCTAAAAAATCAAAAAAATTCTAAAAAATCAAAAAAATTCTAAAAAAATAAAAAAATTCAAAAAAATCAAAAAAATTACAAAAAATCAAAAAATAATAAAATAAAATTCTAAAAAAAATCCTAAAATCATAAAAAATTCAGAAAATGGTAAAAAAATAAAAAAAACCAAAAAATTTCTAAAAAATCGAAAAAATTCTAAAAAATCAAAAAATTCTAAAAAATCAAAAAATTCCAAAAAATCAAAAAATAATAAAAAAATTAAAAAATTCTTCAAAAATCCTAAAATCATAAAAAATTCTAAAAAATCAAAAAAAAATTCTAAAAAATATAAAAATTCAAAAATATCAAAAAAATTAAAAAATCAAAAAAATTCTAAAAATAAAAAAAAATAATAAAAATTCTAAAAAATAAAAAAAATTTCTAAAAATCTAAAAAATCTAAAAAATCATAAAAATCATAAAAAATCCTAAAAATTCTAAAAAAACAAAAAAATCTAAAAAGTAATAAAAATTCTAAAAAGTAATAAAAATTCAAAAAATTAAAAAAAAATCAAAAAATAATAAAAAAATCAAAAAATTCTAAAAAATAAAAAAAATCAAAGAAATTCTAAGAAATAAAAAACCCTAAAAAATCAAAATAAATCTAAAAAATCTTAAAATATTCTAAAAAATAAAAAAAAAACCTTAAAATCCTAAAAACATTTTTAGAATTTTTGGATTTTTTAGAATTTTTTGATTTTTTATTATTTTTTGATTTATTATTATTTTTTGATTTTTTAGATTTTTTTATTTTTATGATTTTTTGGAATTTTTTTTTATTTTTTTTATTTTTTAGAATTTTTGGATTTTTTATTATTTTTTGGATGTTTTACAATTTTTTGGATTTTTTTTGAATTTTTATTATTATTTTTTATACTTTTTTATTTTTTAGAATTCTTTGGATTTTTTATTATTTTCTTATTTTTTTAGAATTTTATAGATTTTTTTGTTTTTTAGAATTTTTTGGATTTTTTATTATTTTTTTGCTTTTTATTATTTTTTTGATTTTTTGGATTTTTTTTGGATTTTTTATTATTTTTTTGATTTTTTTAGAATCTTTTGGATTTTTATTATTTTTTAGAATTTTTAGAATTTTTATCATTTTTTTGATTTTTTATTATTTTTTAGAATTTTTGGATTTTTTATCATTTTTTTAGAATTTTTGGATTTTTTATCATTTTTTTGATTTTTTATTATTTTTTAGAATTTTTTAGATTTTTTATTATTTTTTTGATTTTTTAGAATTTTTTGGAATTTTTATCATTTTTTTAATTTTTTTATATTTTTTTGATTTTTTTAGAATTTTTTGGATTTTTTCTTATTTTTTTGATTTTTTTATTATTTTTTTTTTGATTTTTTAGAATTTTTTGGATTTTTATTTTTATTTTTTATTTTTTAGAATTTTTTTTATTTTTCTGATTTTTTGGAAAATTTTTATTATTTTTAAATTTTTTATTATCTTTAAAATTTTTATTATTTGTGAAGCCAACATGTACGAACACTCGAATGGGATGAAAAATCTGCCTGTGATGCTCTTTTTGAGTTATCCATGTATCGTGCGTAATATCCATCATAACCCACGAATTATTTTAAATAGATATCATATAACCCATCCTGACTCATCCTTAGTTATTTCTTAACCCATCCTAACCCATTCTCATTTTTAAAATGACCCAAAATAACCCAAAAAACCCAAATGGGTTTTATTTGCCAGGCCTATTTAGAAGATGAAAGTACCGGTTATATATTGCCAAACTAAGTTCTTATTGAAATTGGTAATGCAGTAGCTCTTTCATAATTTCATTCCTCTTTTTTTTAATTTTGATATTAACTTGTTATTTTTATCTGTTCTATTTCTAAAGCAAAGCAAATGCCGGTGACAACTGGAAAATTGCGACACTTATTGAAATCGAGACACCCCTATATTGAGCGAAATCTTGGTTCATTCGTTGGCATCTTTAAACATTCCATGCAGAATGGCGCTGCATTTGTACCTGTTGCCAAGAAAATTGTTGAAGATGATTATTTAACTCGCATGAAGATTGTGAAAGAGATTCATGAGCACAATTAAATTTTGAGTTTTTATTCATACGCTTGTTAGTTTATTTGGTTATATGTTTGATCATTAGACTTAGATCGATACTTATTAGACATTTGGAATCTTTGGAAGATTGATTGAACTTTTAATTGAAGCGACTATTTTATGATTTCTACATTTTACAATTTTGTTTTTATTTTTTAATGTAAATAAATGGTAATTGTAATTAATTAAAATTAATATGATAAACTTCAATGGTATTTAATTTGATGTGATTTTTGTGGCAAAAAATATGTGCCACTTAAAGCTCAAAAGTTTGTACTGGCCGATTAAAAAGTGCCACTAAAGCCTAAAAACTTTGTGCGACACATTGAAAGAATGCCACTAAAAGGCTTTAGCGTCATCGCTTCTTGTGGCACTTTTTTTGTGTGCCGCCCATTCTTACAAGGTTCTTTAGTGGCACTTTCTTGTTTTTCTATGGCACTTTTTGCATGCCACTAGATGGCATTTTTTTTTGTAGTGAGATGCTTTAAATGATTAATTAGATTGTTTTATTATTTTCAATTTTTTAATACAAAGGGTAATTTTATGATTTCACATACTTAACTGAGAAAACTAACCCTCATACACGTCAGGATCATCTGAGAACGAACGTACAAAAGTTTGAGACTATAGCTATAATTTTAGAAATGTAAGGATTATAGGTAAAAACAAAGCAAACCAAAAGGATTATCCAGACATTTTTCTCTGATAAATCAAAAAAATTACAAAAAATAATAAAATAAAATTCTAAAAAAAATCCTAAAATCATAAAAAATTCTAAAAAATCAAATAAAAAATCCAGAAAATGGTAAAAAAATAAAAAAAACCAAAAAATTTCTAAAAAATCGAAAAAATTCTAAAAAATCAAAAAATTCTAAAAAATCAAAAAATTCCAAAAAATCAAAAAATAATAAAAAAATCTAAAAAATTCTTCAAAAATCCTAAAATCATAAAAAATTCTAAAAAATCAAAAAAAAATTCTAAAAATATAAAAATTCAAAAATATCAAAAAAATTAAAAATCAAAAAATTCTAAAAATAAAAAAATAATAAAATTCTAAAAAATAAAAAAAATTTCTAAAAATCTAAAAAATCTAAAAAATCATAAAAATCATAAAAATCCTAAAAATTCTAAAAAAACAAAAAAATTCAAAAAATAATAAAAATCCAAAAAATTCAAAAATTAAAAAAAATCAAAAAATAATAAAAAAATCAAAAAAATTCTAAAAAATAAAAAAAATCAAAGAAATTCTAAGAAATAAAAAACCCTAAAAATCAAAATAAATCTAAAAAATCTTAAAATATTCTAAAAAATAAAAAAAAAACCTTAAAATCCTAAAAACATTTTTAGAATTTTTGGATTTTTTAGAATTTTTTGATTTTTATTATTTTTTGATTTATTATTATTTTTTGATTTTTTAGATTTTTTTTATTTTTATGATTTTTTGGATATTTTTTATTTTTTTTATTTTTTAGAATTTTTGGATGTTTTACAATTTTTTGGATTTTTTTTGAATTTTTATTATTATTTTTATACTTTTTTTTATTTTTTAGAATTCTTTGGATTTTTTATTATTTTTCTTATTTTTTTAGAATTTTATAGATTTTTTTGTTTTTTAGAATTTTTTGGATTTTTTATTATTTTTTGCTTTTTTATTATTTTTTTGATTTTTTAGATTTTTTTGGATTTTTTTATTATTTTTTTGATTTTTTAGAATTTTTTGGATTTTTATTATTTTTTAGAATTTTTATCATTTTTTGATTTTTTATTATTTTTTAGAATTTTTTGGATTTTTTATCATTTTTTAGAATTTTTTGGATTTTTTTATCATTTTTTTGATTTTTTATTATTTTTTAGAATTTTTTAGATTTTTTATTATTTTTTTGATTTTTTAGAATTTTTTGGATTTTTATCATTTTTTATTTTTTTATATTTTTTTGATTTTTTTAGAATTTTTGGATTTTTTCTTATTTTTTGATTTTTTATTATTTTTTTTGATTTTTTAGAATTTTTTGGATTTTTATTTTTATTTTTTATTTTTTAGAATTTTTTTTATTTTTCTGATTTTTTGGAAAATTTTTATTATTTTTAAATTTTTATTATCTTTAAAATTTTTATTATTTGTGAAGCCAACATGTACGAACACTCGAATGGGATGAAAAATCTGCCTGTGATGCTCTTTTTGAGTTATCCATGTATCGTGCGTAATACCCATCATAACCCACGAATTATTTTAAATAGATATCATATAACCCATCCTGACTCATCCTTAGTTATTTCTTAACCCATCCTAACCCATTCTCATTTTTAAAATGACCCAAAATAACCTAAAAAACCCAAATGGGTTTTATTTGCCAGGCCTATTTAGAAGATGAAAGTACCGGTTATATATTGCCAAACTAAGTTCTTATTGAAATTGGTAATGCAGTAGCTCTTTCATAATTTCATTCCTCTTTTTTTTTTTAATTTTGATATTAACTTATTATTTTTATCTGTTCTATTTCTAAAGCAAAGCAAATGCCGGTGACAACTGGAAAATTGCGACACTTATTGAAATCGAGACACCCCTATATTGAGCGAAATCTTGGTTCATTCGTTGGCATCTTTAAGCATTCCATGCAGAATGGCGCTGCATTTGTACCTGTTGCCAAGAAAATTGTTGAAGATGATTATTTAACTCGCATGAAGATTGTGAAAGAGATTCATGAGCACAATTAAATTTTGAGTTTTTATTCATACGCTTGTTAGTTTATTTGGTTATATGTTTGATCATTAGACTTAGATCGATATTTATTAGACATTTGGAATCTTTGGAAGATTGATTGAACTTTTAATTGAAGCGACTATTTTATGATTTCTACATTTTACAATTTTGTTTTTATTTTTTAATGTAAATAAATGGTAATTGTAATTAATTAAAATTAATATGATAAACTTCAATGGTATTTAATTTGATGTGATTTTTGTGGCAAAAAATATGTGCCACTTAAAGCTCAAAAGTTTGTACTGGCAGATTAAAAAGTGCCACTAAAGCCTAAAAACTTTGTGCGACACATTGAAAGAATGCCACTAAAAGGCTTTAGCGTCAGCGCTTCTTGTGGCACTTTTTTTGTGTGCCGCCCATTCTTACAAGGTTCTTTAGTGGCACTTTCTTGTTTTTCTATGGCACTTTTTGCATGCCACTAGATGGCATTTTTTTTGTAGTGTTGCAGATGCTTTAAATGATTAATTAGATTGTTTTATTATTTTCAATTTTTTAATACAAAGGGTAATTTTATGATTTCACATACTTAACTGAGAAAACTAACCCTCATACACGTCAGGATCATCTGAGAACGAACGTACAAAAGTTTGAGACTATAGCTATAATTTTAGAAATGTAAGGATTATAGGTAAAAACAAAGCAAACCAAAAGGATTATCCAGACATTTTTCTCTGATATATAAGAGTAAATTAGTTTATAGTTAAAAAAAAATTGTATTGGAAGAAAAAAAATCAATGCTAACCCTTTAAGTGTTTGTATATGACACATGAAACATATTAACAAGTTTTTTAAGTATTATATTAACTAAATTTAAAATAAACTGCATAGTCATATATATATTTATTTTACCATGATAACGTTTACGGTTTTTTAATAAACTTTGAACTGGTATGTTTGAAGCATGTGGTTTTCCATCTATAAAGTAAAAAAAGAACATGGCGTCATTTAAAATAATTATCTTACTGAATTAAAAGTCACATGGAATATTTATGCAATTCACTTAATAATTGATAAAAATAAATAATAGTCAAAACGGCATGTCCTTCATTTGAATCCTTGCTTGTTGTCCAGTGGTAGAAAGCTTGGTTGTGGAGATCCAAGCTTATTCTTACTTTTGTCACTTTTGATGAATTAAGGTATTAAAAGATATGCGTTACGTTTTGTGCAAGGTTGTCAGTTTGAATCCCGAGCTTACCCGGGTTTTCATCCCACTGTGTGTTACGTTAAAGAGTTCTGCTCTTATGGTGGCACAACGACTATCAAGTGGCAGACGACGATATGGTTTCCCAGGGGAACGCCCAAGCCAAACTCTGAAGCCAACGTAGACTCGGTTAAGACAACATAGTATGGCTTGAGTGGGGCAAAGGGGTTCTCCAATTTGGGGAGTACGGTGACCAAACACAAAAACGTCGTCGTTCCAAAAAAATATCCCCCCTTTTGCATCAATCACAAATCGAATCCCCGCTCGCCTCCTTTTCATGCACTGACCACAAATTCTCTATCACGATCACCTGATATAGCTCTTACTTAGGTGTTGTTTGTGATGCAAGGCATATCTTTTATTTATTTAAAATTCAAATTTCCGGTTTTATCTTTTTACTTGTTTAGTATAAGTAGGGTATTTAGGTTTTATTGTTTTCAGTTTTTGATTGAATTTTAATAGAAAAGAACGTTGTTCTTGAACCTATTAGTTCGTTATAAGACTTTGATTAACGAAGTGATCTTGAGCCATTTGATTGCGAGAGAAACTGCATCAATTTGTTTTTTAAAAGGTAAAATGTTCTGCGGACCACATCTGCAGACATCTGTAGAAGAAAAGGTGCACCAAACCTCTGTAGTCTGCAAAAAGAAGCTTGTTTGTTTTTTAACGTACGTAGACTTTTAAAATAACCTGGTGGTGGTGTACGGACAGTGGTGGTGGGTGATTGTGGTGGTGGATGATTGTCACACCCGACACGCAGCGAATATAGTACGAGGCATGATAGATTGCTCATAGCTCTTGACACTAATATATATATTTGAATATTTAAATCATCAATATTAAATTGTCACACAATCAAGAATTCATGACAAATTCAAATACAATAATCTCAAAATAAAATCATAACATAAGTTCCATTTCATTATTCTAAGGCATATCCTATGTGTCTTCACCTCAATCATCAACCGCGTGTACATGTATTATGTCTAAAATATATTTGCGTCAACAATAAGTTTGTAAATAGATCTTAGTTTTTAAGTGATGTAAAAATAGTTTAGTTAAGTTATTTTATAATAATAATAATAAACATGCAACTTTAAGTATATAAGTGACATCAAACATTAATTCAACAATTTATGAATAGTGCCTGCTAGTTGCGTGGCACTTGTATATTTTTTTGTTGTCACGTTTAAAGATGTTAAATAGTAAAATATAAAAACTAAATAAAAAAATAAAGTGAAAAACAAATTTTAAGGAAAAATTTTATGAACATAGAAAAGTTATAAATTTTACATTTTTTTAAAACATGTAAAAGAATTGTTATAAACATAGAAATGTTATACTTTTATAAATGTTTTTGAAAAAATGTAAAAATAAGTAAACAAAAAACAAATAATGTTATAATTTTACAAAAAAATGTTCGAAAATAATGTAAATAACTAAAAAACAAAAATGTTTTAAACATAACATTTCTATAATTTCTTTTAAAAAATGTATAAAAAGTAAAAAAAAAAAAAAAAAACTATGTTTTAATAATTGTTATAACCTTACAATTCTTTTTTTTTTTTTTGAAAAAAACATAAAGTAGAAAACAAAAAATATTTAAAATTAGAGGAGTTAATTATGTTCACTTAAAAAGTTAGAGCAATTATTATACATTATACATATTATACATATTAATTTAAATTAATTTAAATTTAAATTTAAATTTAAATTTAAATTTAAACTTGTGATGAATAGTAAAATAAAATTTTTTTGTTATTATATTCTTTCTTTTAATTTTCGATTTTACATATATTAAATTAAATTATAAACGTTTTTAATTAATTTAATTATATTATTATACATATTAATTTGAACTTTTGATGAATAGTAAAATAAAAAATTTATGTTATTATATTCTTCTTTTAATTTCGAATTTTACATATATTAAATTATATACGTTTTAATTAATTTAATTCTTATTTAATTTGACCTTTTATCTTATAACTCACGTTCATTATTCTTTCTAGCTAAATATATGATTGTATTTAATTTATTTTATCGACGTGTTTGTATAAATATTGTTGAGAAAAAGAGTTTTATTTAACATAGTTTATTGGTGAACTGAACTGATACCCGCATCGGTTCTGCTATTGTTTTGTTATTATCAGATCCAATATCGATATTCTTTTTTTATTCTCTATCGACATCGTTACCGCTGTTGTTATTATCGGAACTAGTAACGATATTCGTTTTTTTCTTTTCAATGTAAAACACATTTATTTGTGCATATTATTGACTTTTAACTGAAAGTCGGTACAGTAGTGATAGTGTTACGAACCAAACCAGTAACGGGCGAATTCCCACCCCATCGCGCACAAAATATATAAATTTCGAACCCTAATGAATAGTAACATCAGTTTTTAAGATATTATATAAAAAAATTATGTTCCAGTTTCACCCATTATACCTTAAACAATATACGATTCTAACCCATTTTGTTTTTATTTAATTTGATTTTTCCTCCAATAACTTGCGTTCATTATCTTTTTATTTTAAAAAATGACTACACGATTATGTTTAATATATTTTTCTCGGTGTTCATGTATGAACTTTGTTGAAAAAAAAAACATGACTTTAAACCAAGTGTCAGTATCATATAGATACCATCAGGAAACCAACTGATACTGAGTGGCGGAGCCATAAATTTTTTCTTATGGTGTCATTTTTTTATGGTTACCCCGGTTTATAGTAACCCGGAGTAAAACTTCTTGGATCGGTTCGGATCTAGTCAGGTCAAATCACATAATAAAAGCAAATATCACAGTAAAAGTACAATGTTATTGAATAAAAACACATAATAAAATTACAAAGTCATTTGAAATATATAAAAAAAATGCATTTAATAGTTGTCATGTACGCATTTTCATGTTTTGAAAACAATTCATAATGTTTTCAATGGCAACTTGCGAAAAAAAACTCCCTCTTTTTCATTATAACAAACAAATGCACGCATCATTCAAATGATCATCAAACATCCTGTTAGGTTAAACAATTGAAACAAAACCAATAGACATGAGGCTATAATGCATACTCGATTAGAAAAAAAATAAAAATTAAGCATGGACCTTTAATGATTTAAAGTATACTAATTAAATTCAAGTAACGGGGATTAATTTTTGAAATATAAATTTGTTTATTATGTAATTCTTTTAGAAGAAAACAAAACAATGGTGTCGTTTGTAAAAAGACAACGGTGTCGCTCGTAAAAAAACGATGGTGTCGCTCGAATTTTTCCTATTATACGTTGTATTTGCTACACAAAATTCAATGGTGTCGGACGACACCGTTGTTCAAAGTGTGGCTCCGCCACTAGTGATACTGGTCGATTTCCCGCCGCATCACACGAGGAAATATTGCTAGTTAATTATTTAAAACTTGAGAGCTAATTGTGACCACCATCACATTTTCCAATCACATAATGTGACCACGCCACTTGTGGTGGTGTTTCACCATGGTCATCACACTCCTCCGTCACACAACGCCCCTTTCACCTTAAGAAAATCAGAAACCTATCTCAAAAAATAAATCTTAAAACACAAAATGGAAAGCTCAACTGAACTTAAAAAACTAACACAAATCTTAAATAGGGCCCCCAATTTGAAGGAAGGAGCATCTTTGATTTAATAGATAACTGATGCGTACCTCATCCACATATATATTTACTCATGAGACACCATGTACAAAAATGAAATGTGTGTTATGGCAGTTGCTAGAATCATGCATATTAGTTACTTGTTTTATTTATTTATCTTACTGCATAGTGGGTTAGTGACTTAGTAGAAGTAGTGGGTTGGATGGTTACAATTGTTAAGTCTTATTTAAACGAGTTTGTATCTCCATTTTATTTTAGGAATGAAAATTATAGAGAGTTATCTCAAAGTCTATTTCTTACTATTTTCTTTTGAGATTGATCCACTCAACGGATTATCTATCAACCGATTGGTTCTTATCAATAACATTGCGGGCAATGAGTATTAAACGGTGTACGCCACAACCACTAGACGTTTCCCACTAACTAGCTCTACGGTCAACATAAAGGAGGTGAATCATACCACTAGACGTTTCCCACTAACTAGCTCTACGGTCAACATAAAGGAGGTAAATCATGTCTCAGAGTAAATTGTAAATCGGGTGGTAAGGAATAAATCATAAATCAGGTGGCGCCATCCTCACTATTAGAACACATTCGGTCAAAACCGAATCTCCTACCAAAGAAGTTTCAAATTCAAATTAATTCTATTGTTGTAACTTACCAATTAATTGGTCAAGATCCTAGCTTTAATTCTATTATTGTAACTTACCAATTAATTGGTCAAGATCTGTTTAGTTCCCTAATTTTAGCTCATTAGTTCCTAGTTTATAGCTACAATCTTGTATATATGTAATCCTTTAGTCATTGAGAAATAACGTGGTTGATCAATTTCTTATATGGTATGAGAGCACTTATCTCCACCGAGAAGCTCTTGATCCTGCAACCATCATTTCTTTAGCCAACACTCCTAAACAAGTCTACCATTAGCAATGACTTCTCCTCCATTCCCACTTCAACATCCCGACCCTTCTCTTCTTCCGTAGATTTCAAAATCTCCTTTCTTCTTTCTATATTCAAGTAATATCTTTTACAATCACAATATTACTCCTCTCCACCACCCTTTGTCACCTACAATCCATTTTCCATCCATCTTCTTCTAAAATAAAAAATAAAACCTTCGACCCACATCACCATTAGACATGGTTATTTCTTCAAACACAACTTCTCCGTCAATATCAGTTAGGTTTTGCAAAACCTATAATCCTATCACTACCACAACTATCATTCTCTCCTCAAACTCCACCACACTCTGTTACCTACAATCCATTTTCCATCCATCTTCTCCTAAATAAATAAATAAATAAATAAAACTTTCGACCTACATCACCATTAGACATGATTACTTCTTTAAACACAACTTCTTCATCTATATCAGTTAGGTTTTGCAAAACCTATAATCCTATCACTGTCGCAACCATCATTCTTCAGATGAAAGTCGCCTTTGATCTTCTATCTTTTATTGCATTCACCCTACAAAAAAAATCACAAAATATATCTTCTTTTGCTTCATCTACTTCATCTCTTCAACTTCATCAACTTCTTCTCTTTCTTAAATACTACGACAACGGTTTCAACTTCTCACCTTCAAGATTGGTCTCCTCTCACGAACGTCCATCTTGCGGGGGCATATTAGAACACATTCAGTCAAAACCGAATCTCCTACCAAAGAAGTTTCAAATTCAAACTAATTCTATTGTTGTGACTTACCAATTAATTGGTCAAGATCCTAGCTTTAATTTTATTATTGTAACTTACCAATTAATTGATCAAGATCTGTTTAGTTCCCTAATTTTAGCTCATTAGTTCCTAGTTTATAGCTACAATCTTGTATATTTGTAATCCTTTAGTCATTGAGAAATAACATGGTTGATCAATTTCTTATACTCACCACCAGAGAACTATCGTGGAGACTGCAATGTGTATTAGGTTGCCGCATGAAAAGTCAGAGATCAAACTCAGAACCCTCGAAGAATGGCATGCTTTCCCATAGTCATTATTTTTAAATCATCCCAGAATATTACAATTTAATCACTAATTAATAATTAATAATGATAACAATAACAATAACAATAACAGTAGTAACAGTAATAATATATCATCCTCAAATTAATCATACACATAATTTTAATCACAAATAGCTGCATTTTTAAACACGATTTACTGCTGATTGCTATTAAACACTGAAGCGCTTGTGCCAGATCTTGTTTTTAGTTCCAGCCGACGACTCATATGGTTCAGCTATAATAAAGTCGCCAATATAGGTGACAGGATTCAGAAGTAAAGACGGCAAAATGAGTAGTTTGGGTAATGGGTCAAAACTAGTTTAACTCTAGACAGATAACATTTTAGTACGGGTCAAAACTGGTAATGCTGACCCACAAACAATTTATTACAAAAGCTATATTTTGACAATGATAATCTATTTTATTTTGAACAAAAGAACTGTTGGATTTCTGAATTTAGGGTTTTGAATATCGAAACGATCTTGTGTTCATTAAAATGAATTGGTGCCTCATCCGGTTACAAATAATGAATATATATACATATACATAATACGGCAATAACTGCCATTTTATAAAAATAAATAGATAGATAAATATAAATAACTATATAAATATGATCTAGCCTTATAATTATTTGTCTAACACCCTCCCGTAAGCTTGATCATATCAGATTCATATGCAGCAATTCTTTTATTCGAGTGAAGTCCTTGGGCTGGAGAGCTTTCGTCATGATGTCTGCCAATTGTTCTTTTGTAGTGCAGAACAATACTTCAACTTCTCCTTTCTTTATTAGATCTCTAATGAAGTGATATTTGACTCTTATGTGTTTGCTTTTACCATGATATACCGGGTCTTTAGCAAGACATATGGTTGATTTGTTATCACAAAATATAGGAATAGGATACTCTTTCTTGCCCAGCAGATCATTTAGAATTCCTTTAATCCATAAAGCTTGACACCCAGCTAGAGAGAGGGCCATGTACTCAGCTTCGGTTGAAGACAATGCAACTACCTTCTGTTTCTTCGATTGCCATGATATGGGTCCGGTTCCTAGATGAAATATATATCCTGAAGTGCTCTTGCTATCATCTATATTACCTGCATAGTCACTGTCACTGAACCCTGTTAAATATTTCTTTCCCCCTTTTGAATACGTAACTCCTTGTTCTTGGGTCCCCTTGATGTATTTTAGTATGCGTTTAGCTGCTTCCCAGTGACTTTTCTTTGGGCATTCCATGAACCTACTTATCTTACTTACTGCGAACATGATGTCTGGCCTTGTATTTGTCAGATACATCAGGCTCCCCACTAAACTACGATATAACCCTTCGTCTACAAATTCTTCTGGATCCTCTTTAGATAGCTTTAAACCATATTCCATTGGTGTTGATACCGTGTTAGAATGAGTCATTCTGTATTTTACTAAAAGATTTTTCATATACTTCCTTTGAGACAGGGTGATGTTTCCCTTCTCATAAGTGACCTCCATGCCTAGAAAATAATGCAACCGACCCATATCTGTCATTTCGAACGCTTCTTTCATTGATTCTTTAAAATCTGAAATTAGTTTCTCTGAACTACTTGCTATTATTAGATCATCCACATACAGACAAATGACAATCTTTCCATCATTTGTATCCTTGATATATAGTGTATGCTCGTAGATGCATTTTCTAAATTTGTTTTGAATGAAATATGCGTCTATCCGACTATACCACGCTCTTGGAGCTTGTTTTAAACCATACAAAGCTCGTTTTAGAAAACATACCTTGTTCTCTTCTCCTTCCTTTACATACCCTTGAGGTTGTTCTATATATACCCGTTCTTCTAAGTTACCATTTAAAAACGCTGTTTTTACATCCATTTGGTGGAGGTGCCAACCATATTCTGCAGCAAGGGCTAAAACTAACCGAACTGTCTCGAATCTGATTACTGGTGCAAAGACTTCCTGGTAATCTATGCCATACTTCTGTTTATATCCTTTTACAACTAATCTGGCCTTGTACTTATCTACATTACCCTTTTCATCAAATTTCGTTTTGTAAATCCATTTGACTCCAATCGGCTTTTGTTGTGATGGAGGATCTACAAGTTCCCATGTGTGATTTTTATGAATGGATTCTATCTCGTTATCCATTGCTTCTAACCATTTTGGATCTTGACTTGCTTCTTCATAAGATGTGGGATCCGAACTAGTGAAAAGAACAAAATTGACCACTTGATTCTCTCGATATTTCTGTCTAACTTCAGCTTCTGTCAGTGCTTTCGTTCTTCGATAAACATTATTAACAGTTTTTGTACGAATAACTTCATTCTCTGAATCTGATGTTGACGAACTATCTCCATGATCTGCTGATGCAACTGTGGTCTCGTTCTCAGGAAGCATCTCTTCATTTTCTGCTGCTGATAAGTTGTTATGTTCAGGGATATCACCAGCTGTTGATAACTCGTTTTCAGGAGGTATCTCTTCATTCTCTTGTGTCACATTTGGTTCTGTCTGTATTTGTGTCAAAGCCTCATTATCATCCGGTATTATGACTGGAGTCTTGGAGCTCTCTAATGGCAGAACCCATTGTTTATCTTCATCAAACACTACATCACGACTGATAATGATTTTGTTTGTTTGAGGATTGTATAACTTGTAACCCTTACTATGTTCGCTATACCCAACGAACACAGCCCTTTCAGTTTTTTCATTTAACTTATCTCGATGTTGCTTTGGAACATGGACATAGGCTAAGCAGCCAAAAATCTTTAGATGCTCTACATTTGGTTTAACTCCATACCAGGCTTCATAGGGAGTTACATTGGGCCGGGTTTTGGTGATGGTTCGGTTCAGTATGTATGTTGCACAAGCTATTGCTTCTGCCCAGTAGTTATTCGGTAAACGTTTAATATTCATCATACTTCTACTTAACTCCATCAACGTCCTATTTTTCCTTTCTGCCACTCCGTTCTGCTGAGGCGTGTAACTATTTGTAAGTTGGTGACGTATACCATTTTCTTTTAGATAGTCTTGGAATATCTTGCTGCAGTATTCACCCCCGCGATCCGTTCTTAAAGTTTTGATCAAGTGTTCTGACTGTCTTTCATTCAAGGCCTTAAAGGTTTTAAAGAAATTCAACGCTTCTGATTTGAACTTGAGAAAGTATACCCAAGTTTTCCTTGAATAATCATCGATGAATGTAATGAAATATCTGCATCCTCCTATTGATTCAGTCCTCATAGGTCCGCAAATGTCAGAGTGAATTAGTTGTAAGGGCTTACTAGCTTGCCATGTATTTTTCTTTTGAAAAGATTTTCTTGACTGTTTACCCGAAACACAACCCTCACATACATCTCCATCCTTCGTTATCTTCGGCAATCCAAGTACCAGACCTTTGGTCTCCATTTTGATTAACGCATCCATATTGACATGTCCATATCTCCTGTGCCAGAGTGAAGACACTTCCTTCATGGTCATGGTCATTGCAAGATGTAAGTCATTAACTGGCCGAAGAGGAAACATCTTATTACTTGTCATGTTAATGTTCCCAACGATTTCATCGTTTACATCTTTGATTATGCAATGATTTTCTTTGAACAAAACTGCATATCCTTTTTCGATGAGTTGCCCTACGCTTAAAAGATTATGCTTTAAGCCCTTTACATAGAATACCTTTGGTATTTTCCGAATTTTATCTTTGATTGTAATTGATACTTCGCCGCATCCTTGTACTTCCAGTCGTTTGTCATCCCCAGTTCTTACTTCTTTCTTTATCGATTCATCTAAGTTGATGAAGAGTTCTCTGTTTCCCGTCATGTGGTTACTACAACCACTGTCCAAATACCAACAATCATCCTTGATTGTTTCCTCCATATTGAAGATCATGAACATTGTGTCTTCATGTTCATTACTTTCTTCATCTCTATGAATTAAAACATTGTCAGTTTTTTCATAATCATCCTTTCGATGACAAAACTTGGCCGTGTGACCCATCTTCTGACAATTATAACATCTAACTGTGCTCCAATTTCGACCCTTACTCTTTCCGCGTCCCTTTGTTTCATTCCGTGATGAATTATAGCGGTCTTGACTGGAATTTTGCATTTGAAATGCATGTTCAGTGGGTGTATCTTCATAGCGTTTCAATCTCAATTCATGAGATTGTAGAATACCCATTAATTCCTCAGTCGAAATATTTTCTAAATTTTTTGTTTTTTCCACAGTTATTACCACAGATTCATAGTTCCGAGTTAAACTTCGTAGAATTTTTTCTACAATTCTCTGTTCACTAATCGATTCTTCGTTCATCCTTAATTGATTAACTATAAGAATCGTTCGATTAAAATAATCTTCTATAGATTCCCCTTCCCTCATTTTTAACGAATCAAATTCACATCGAAGAGATTGAAGTTTAATTGTCTTTACCCGATTTTCTCCACGATATGATTTGTGTAGAATGTTCCACGCCTCTTTTGATGATGTTGCCAGCGCAATCCTCTCGAATATGGTTTCACTTACGGATTGAAATAAGATATATAATGCACGTTTATCCTTTTTGACTGCATCTCTGTGCGTTGATATCGCTTCTTCCGTTGGATTAGTGCCTAATTCACGAATTCCTTCATTAACTACATTCCACAGTTCTTGAGATTCAAGTAAAACTTTCACTTGAATATGCCAGTGATAATAGTTTTGCCCTGTGAATTTTGGAAGTTGAGTTTGAATTCCTTGTCCCTGATTCATGTTTCGAGAATTTGATGATTTCTTGAATTTGGTCTATATGGCTCTGATACCACTTTGTTGGATTTCTGAATTTAGGGTTTTGAATATCGAAACGATTTTGTGTTCATTAAAATGAATTGGTGCCTCATCCGGTTACAAATAATGAATATATATACATATACATAATACGGCAATAACTGCCATTTTATAAAAATAAATAGATAGATAAATATAAATAACTATATAAATATGATCTAGCCTTATAATTATTTGTCTAACAAGAACACCATTTTAGGATATTACAGGCACTGTAAATGCACTTAACTTTTGAACTATTTGACCCGTTCCGATTTTTTTTACTTATCGACCTGTTCATAATGAAACGGGTTCTTTCAAGTTAAAGGACCTCCACTATACGTAAAGAGGGCTTCTCTGTTCATTATTCCCATTACTTTCCCATCCATAACTTTCTAATGTGGATGCAGACTCGGCATTCGGATTGAAACCTGCCAATTCCATGATATTTTCAATCTCTTTCACAACCTCACTCATTTTTGGTCTCTGGTTTCCTGTTTCTTCCACGCACCTCAATGCAACATCAATAAATCTCTCTAACCCTTGTAGCTGAGTGCTCAACCCAATGGCCGGGTCAAGAAGCTCACGGAGGTTACGGTCCATTGACTCCTTTACCACCCTCACAATGTGCTTACCTTTATGAACCGGATTTCTAGCTGTTATCAGCTCCAACATCACTACTCCAAAACTATAAACATCACTTTTTTCGGTCAGTTGTTGGGTCATGTAGTATTCGGGATCAATGTAGCCCTGTAACCATTAGAAACATTTTAGACCTTATTGAATCTTTAGGGTCAAAAACGAAAATGGGTATGGAAGAAACTTGACTAACCAACGTCCCTTTGACACAAGTGGTAACATGTGTACGGTCAGCATCACGGAGCGGTTTGGAAAGACCGAAATCCGAAACTTTGGCATTTAAGTGACCATCAAGTAAGATATTAGTTGACTTGACATCCCTGTGTATGATGGGAGGATCAGCATGATCATGTAGATACTGCAAACCGCGTGCTGCTCCAAGGATTATTTGAAGTCTTCGAATCCAATCCAACCTAATACCGGACCTCCCTGAAAGGCTATCCTTGAGAGAACCATTTACAATGTACTCATAGACCAGCATCTGCTCACCTTCATCGAAACAAAAACCGACAAGACTAACAAGATTCTTGTGATGAACCCTTGAAAGAAGCTCAATCTCTGTTTTGAATTCAGTTCCAACCTTTGTCGGTCTACCTTTAGCTCTTTTAATGGCAACAAATTGCCCATTTGGAAGAGTCCCTCTGTAGACCTACACATTGTTAGCAAAAACTTTTACCAACTTCGGTCCACCAAGCGGTTATAGAAACAGACACGGTTGCAAATTTACTGAAACTAACCATCCCATAACCACCAGAACCTATATTGGTTGTTGTAAAATTATTTGTGCATGTGTTAAGCTCTTCAAATGGGAAATATGTTATCCCTTTCAGTTCAGGACAACCATCACTGCCTTTATCAGGGTCCCAAGAAGCTGCAAAAATAAAATTATTAGCAGGTTGAACAAGTTTTTCTTTTACTTTTTCTTGTTGATATGAAAATATTTATTATTTTTGCTGACTTACCGAAAGGACTGTTCATCTTGGTAGATCTTTTAGCTCTTCGTTTATGATGGTAAGCATGAAGTCCAACAATGAATAGTAATAGCAATATAACACAAACACCTGCTGATCCTCCAATGATAACTCCTGTGCTAACTGATTTGGCTTTTCCTTTCGACACGTCTGTAAATTGTAACACACACATGCACATCGTTAACAATATCAATGTGACAACCGGCAAAATTTCAGGTTGATCCGTACATCCTAATCTTGTTTATGTATTAATTACGTGCAATTAGACTTAATTAATGTTAATTATGTCCATAAAGTCAAGCATGATCGGGGTAAATGCGTGGGATTGTCAAGCTGAAATTTTTCCAATATGCTGAGAACATTAAATCAATGGCATTATTATGTGTTTGGAGTGAAAAATAGATAAAAACATAATACGACCGGGCAGTGGCGGACTTAATGTATCCCAAGCCGTAGCACGGGCTACGGCTCAACTTTTTATCGGCAATGTAAATTTTTTTTTCGGTTTTTATACCAAAGATACCTCTGAACAACTACGAGGACACCCCTAAAAAAAGTCTGTAAGCCCAAATGAATTGAAAATAATAAGTCCAATTGCCCAATATGTTAGCCCAAATTAATTGAAGATTGTAAATAATAAGCCCAATTGCTCAATATGTTAGCCCAAAATAATAAAATAAGCCCTGAAGTTTTAATGCACGGCAAGGATACCAAACGTCAATCATCTTTCTCAATTCTCATAAAGGACGATTTTTGTAATTTACTCTTTATTTATTGTCGTTTTTTTTTTTAATATTGTATGATTGCATGGTAAAAACTTTTTCGGGATACCCCTGATTTAATGGGCTAGTTCCGCCACTGTGTACATCACTTAGAATATAAAGATTATCTTGAAGCCAAATATGCATTGAGAAATGGGTTAATTGCATAGAAAGTAATTACCTGAAAAGAAATTATAGGTGTTGCCAATAAAAGAGTATGGTCCAAAACTGGATGGAGGTCTATATGTTTGGCTGCTAAACGCAAATCCTATCTGAGAAAGTCCCGACCTATTGAAACGTTCATCACCAGATGGGAAAATCTCTAGGTTTATCACCAAGTAATCCGAATTCATGGTGGGGTTACTTAGTGAAACTGAGTCGACTGGGAGTTGATTATGTTTAAGGTAAACCATCATGGAACTCTGAATGGATGTAAAGATAGAGGAATTTCCGAGATCAGAAAAGGAAGTAGCCTTGAACGTTAAAGTTCCAGTATATGGATAGGAGCATTTACAATTCGGACTTGACGTTTGATCCAAACTGCAGGTAGCAGCAGGAATACAATTGTTTGGGGGTGTTGAATATGAGGAGTTTGATTCTTTGGGATCATCACAATATGTCGGCGTTGCTTTTAATCTGTTACAAACTGGATTATTGATGAGGCTGAAAAAAGAATAAAAATGCATTACTAGTGAGTGCAGTCAAAATGTATTCAAATGCACAAAACCTCATAAATGTTTGTATTTCAAGAAGTATATTACCATTGTTAAAATATGATTATAAAATCATATTTAAAACACTATTTATTTGGAAAAGAAAAGGATATATAGTGGTTTCCATCAAGAAAAGCATACATGAGATCAGGTTGATCAGCAGAGTGTATTCTTTGTGTGAAGGCTGAAATTGAGTTATTGCTCACATCGATAAGCCTAAGACTTTCACTATAAGATTCTCCAAAATCGAGGGTACCATCAAGCTGGTTGTTTCTTAGTACCCTGCAATAAAAGTTGAAAGTTATTTAGAATTAAAGCAGGAAAATAGAAAATGAAATTGCCATATACTTGTAAGGCACAACGTAAGATTAAGATGATGTCCTCACACAGTCTCTATCTGTGGAATGTGAAACAAGTCAACAGGCACCTCTCCTTGAAGCCCGGTATCATGCATCATCCTGATATTGCATATTTATTCAACAGTCAGTGTGATCGATCATATTGTCGTTTGTTCATTACTTTGATATATTGCCAATTTCTTGTAGAGGTTTGTCCAACTACATAGTACATACTTATTTTACATTTCATATACGTAATATTTGAAGTTTTATATGATCTTGTTTTGCCATGAAAAGAACTGTAAGACTAAGGAACATGTAAGATAAGGTAGAAGGAAAGAAATGTACAAAGTTGTAAGAGACTGCAAGGATGAAAACCATGGAGGAATCTCTGACGGTTCGAAAGAATTATTGCTAATATCCCTGAAACGACGTTTTGCAGAACAATTACTTGGTTGCCACAGGCCCATATTTACAAGTTTAGTGATGAAACTAAGAAATAGAAGCAGCATTGGTCACTTACAAATAGTTTAAGAATGTCATGCTAGTTAGATTGGGCAACGGACCATCCAATTTGTTGTTCGATAGGTACCTAAAAAAATAAGTCAACAAATTTCTTGGTGAGTAGAGTATATGCAAGTTCCCCACAACAATAGTTAAACATGAGGTTTTTTTTTTTTTCGTGTTACATGTTGTCCAACTTACAGCTGTTTGAGCAATTTAAGATTGTTGATGCTTGATGGGATCTTTCCACTTAATAAATTCCTGTCTAATCGCCTGTTTCATACACCAAAAATTAAAGTTATAAACTACTAGAGATCACAATAGTTTCTTAAGCGTATGCAATGGCTAAAGATACTCACAACACCTCGAGCTTCTGAGCCAGCCATAGTGTCGACGGAATAGTGCCTGTTAACTGATTATCTTCAAATAGCCTGGTCAATTAACTTATATGTTATATCAATTCACGATATATGTATCACACAGTCAGATCTGAAACCCACTACAAAATTAGGTTTGCAAGAACATACACATGTATAAGAGTCATTTTTGAGTTGAGAGCTGAGGCGGTATTTCACCTGAGAGCCTGTTCTTTCCAAAGTGACTGTTAACAAGTGCAAAAGAGAAGTAGAGAATCATATGTTAATATTCTTTTTGTTTATACACATCCAGATACGAGGAGTATATTTACACATACAAGTGCCTTGTATTAAACAGTAAGTCAAGGCCCGGGGTGGCTTCATCGGAAACTGGTATGGATCCGCTAAGCTTGTTATCAGCTAAATCCAACACAAAAAGTTTAGACAGATTCCCGATTGACGGTGGAATAGGTCCAGCGAAGCCATTACAATTCAAAGACCTGCAAAACGATTACTGAAAGTCAGAAATAGAAACTAGCTGGGACAGTCGTATATAATCAAAATACTTACAAGGAAATTAGCTGGGATAGAGATCCTAGTGTCGGTGGAAGTGGGCCGTTGAAACTACAACCAATCAAGTGTCTGAAAAGTATTTTCAATATAAAATCATATATATTACCAGTGGCGAAGCTTGACCCGGGGGGGGGGGGGGGGGCGAAAACGTATACACCCAAAAATTTCTATAGAACCGGGGGGTCGAAAACGTATATACCCAAAAAAATTTGTATACGAAAACAACATATATAACACTACTGAGCGAAAAGTTCAGGGTGTCGGGCGGGCGCCCCTCCCCGCCCCTTCTATACTTCGGCCCTGTATGTTACCCAAAAAGGTCGTAAACAATAACACAGCAATATAAACGTCCTTACAGATGTAATAACTTCTTTAATTTCCCAATTTCTTGAGTAAGAGATCCTTTCAGACCCTTATTGTAAGACAGATCCCTACACGTAAAAACAATTCTCAAATTCAAAATTTATGTATTTTCATGGGCTAATTGCATAAAAAGGTACCAGCGTTGGTCTGGTTTCTATTTCCAGTAACCAACTTCCGAAATTTCTGCCGCAAAAAGATGACTTCTGAGTTCTGACCATGTTGACATCTTTTGAGTTGTACTGAGAACCAGTTATCTTATTACGGGATTACCTTAACATCCATTGTTTTATTCACTTTGATGGTTTTTTGTAGCCTAGAATATGTTGGTTACCAAAAATAGAAATCAGAATAATATTAGTTACCTTTTATGTGGCTAGCCCTAGTTTCAACTTAGTAACAGTGTTTTCAGACCCAGACGGGTAAGAAGACCGGTTCGACGTCCGTCTGGTTCTGAAAACATTGCTTAGTAATCTAAGAAACATAACAAACAACTATGGCAAGAAGATACAGACAAGAAAAGGGTTTGTGAGACATACAACACTTGCAATTCAGATAATTGTCCAATGTCTCCAGAAAGCTCACCCGTTAAATTGATGTTTAGTAAGGTTCTGAAATGAAGGGGTTAAGGGTGCATATGAAACAACGAAGTTAGATAGTTTCAGTAATCATCCATATGCATGCGTGTATGTACATATGTGTGTATATATCTATGTACATATAGGATGAGTTCAGCTGAGACCCTTAAATAATTAGGAAACAAATGAGCCACTGTTTAGCCCTTGATCATAAAGCAGACAAAAAGGATAGACTGGTCAAGATTAATGGCGTGGAAGAAACGTTTGTGTCATCTAAGCCATCCCTACGATCCCAAGGCCAAAAAGTGGTTCATTTAGTTCCTAATTATTTAGTGGTTATCATCTGAATCTATCTTTCTCTCTACATATGTGGGAAGGCTTACATAGATGTTACACGTAAATCGTTGCAGGAGATCCCATCCCATTTGTCCCCACATGGGTCGGAGCCAACCCAATTGGGTGGTATATTCTGCCAACTATCCTTGAGAGCTTCCAGATACACAACTGCACCAGAGAATAATGTTATTGTGTCTGGATGAATTTGCAACTAATATAATGTTCTCTCAAAAATATGATAAAGAAAAAGGCAAACTATCATATAAAATTATTTAACATTCCCTTTGTCTGAAACAAATGAACATCAAACATTTGAACAAGGGTGCTTTCCTGAATAACTATAGTTTGATGATTAAATGAAAACGTTGTAGAAGTGTAACTTCGTAAATGCAATAAATCGTGAATAATTCATGCTGAAATCTAGAAGCCAAAACCTTCTTTGAACAGATGGGATACTACTGAATAATAACAAACTTACGATCCTGATTCTGACCGCATGCAAGCAATGCATATATAAGGGGTAGCACAAGTAACAACTCAGTTCTAACATTCATTTCTCAAGGTAGTAGTAGTAGTAGTATATGCAAGCAATGCATATATAAGGGGTAGCACAAGTAACACATCCAGTGGTTCTATCCATTTTACTTTTGAGATTGGGCTCGGAGTCTGACCCTAAAGTGGCGAATCTGTAGCTTACGGGTTTGCCATTGCAGCCTTGCAGTTTGATTTGGTGGTGTTTCTGTATCCGAACTAACTGTAGTCTATCTCAATTTGTCGACCATGGTGTTTAAAACCGTGATACTTGGGCAAGTTTATAACATGTCGGGAAAACTCATGGGACGTGCCAATACCCTGCTAACCAAAGTGTTATTCGTATTTTTTGGATATCGCCTAATTAAGGTTCTTCATTTTAACTATATCATTTTATACACATTCAATTCATGAAGAATCAAGTGGCACAAATGTAATTCAATGGATTCGCTATTTCCTGAGTGGATCATAAGACAAGATATCATTTCCTGCACATTTAATGCTGCAGATTAGTCATTTGACTAGACCGTTAGGGTTAGATGTCCACATTCCTGTTAAATACCAAATAAAATTCAAAGTGGAAACAGTCATCGAATATACATACAGGAATAGGAGAATCTATGATTGATTCTGATAGATGAATACGAAAGGCGTCCTTGGGGGTGTTTGGGTTAGCTTATTTTGGAGCAACTTATGACTTATTGACTTATAAAAGTTAATAAGTTATTTTTTTAGTGTTTGGGTTAGCTTATTTTGAAGGAGTTTGTGTCTTGAGAAGTCATTTCTTGAAAAGTTAGAATTTCTAACTTCTCAATTTTGACTTATATAAGTTAATAAGTCACTTTGAGAAGAAATGCCAAACACCCACCTTATAGGTTTCCCCATTCGTCCGCCATTGTTACTCCCAGAAGCAGCTTCAACGTGAATGATTTATTTTATTTTTATTTTGAATGTTTATGTCAAAATTTAAAAGCTAAAAAAATAAGCTTTCTCGTAGAGGGTTCAAATGTAAGAATAAAAAAATGCTTCATTTTATTTTATTTAATTTTTGTATTTATTGTTATTGTAAGAATATATTAGTTAACTTAGATATATCATTAATTTGTAGTTTTCTTTTTTAATAGTTAACTACATTAAATTTGTAACTTATTTTGTTAAAAAAATATTTTTTGAAAAATAAAAAAATAATAATTTAAAGTGTATGATAAATTACGAGTTGTGTAGGATAAATTTAAATATGTGTAAGATAAATTTCGAAACATGTTAAAGGATGATAGTCTTTATGACTAACTAATTGGTCAATGATAATAATAAATGAGATGAGAGAAAAACTATTTAATGTTTTACATTTGTATTTTCTTCTCAATTGAACATCCCCTTATCTTGTATAATTTTTTATAGCTATGTTTTTAATAATTTTAACTATATGAGTTTAACGTCGGATCTTCCTCATATGAAGTCCATTAAGACATAAACAAATACATTATAGCGACAAGTTATCTTAGCCATTCATGGCTCTATTCAGTCAACGGCGGGTCTTCTTCACGTGAAATTCATTTCCAGGATTTGGAATACGATTGCAAACTTGGAGGATAGGTTGGCCAAATCGGGCCTATCCATGAATAACTTGATTAAAGGAAAGGTGGGGTCGGACGAAAAAAATCGATTGTGGACTGATTGGTGGCTGGACAAGGAACCTTTAAAAAAATAGATTTCCTAATTTGTTTGCTTTGGAAAAAAAAAGTAAGAATGTGATGATTAATGAAGGGGGAGACTAATTGCACACTTGGTGTGTAGATAGTCAGCCCAAAAAGGGCTTTTTTGTCATATATGCACACCTTGCAGTGTCGAGCTGTGGCCAAACCGCGGCGTTTTGGTCCGGTTAACCAAACAAAGACTGACGGATGTTTGACGGGTCTTTTGACCGGACCAAAACGCCGAACTTTGGCCGCGTTTTGGTCCTGTCAACCAGACACCCGATCAGTCTTTTGTCTGGTTGACAGGACCAAAACGTGGCCAGAGCTCGGCGTTTTGGTCCGGTCAAAAGACCCATCAAACACCCGTCAGTCTTTGTCTGGTTGACCGGACCAAAATGCCGCACTTTGTCCACAGCTCGATACTGCAGGGTATGCATATAGGACAAAAAAGCCCTTTTTGGTGTGCATATAGGCATTTGGGTGTGCCAATAGGTACACCCTTAATGAATGTGAAGAAATAGTGAACCAGCTGATTTCGTGGAAATAGAAGTGGAAGTTTGCCTCTATGAATCAAGTGGAAAGGGGGTAATTTGATGAATTGATTAATATGCTCCAAAGGATTTATTTTTCTAATCAAATGGGTCGATGGGAATGGATCAAAGAGGAAGATGGTTTGTTCAAAGTTGCTTCAATGAAACAAATTCTATTCGAAATATCCAATGACCCGGTTAATTTTTTATGGATTGGAACAACTGGGTTCCTAAAAAGGCTAATCTTTTTATGTGGAAAGCGGAGATGAATCGTGTTCCGACTTTAGTGGCGCTTAGAAACAGGAACGTAAATATGGAGTTGGTGGTGTGCGGTTTATGTGGTGAGCAAGACGAATCCAGCGAGCACCTTCTTATTCCGTGTTAGTTTGCCTCAGTCGTGTGTGTTAAATTAGTAGCTGGTGTGGTGTATCTCCAATCTTCGCATTTTTGGTTCGAGATTTATCTATATATATTAATAAAGGAGATGATTTGGGTTATTTGTCCTTGGATGGTGAAGCCAATATGATGATGTGGCAACCATTTGTTTAGTGAACCTTCATTTTGGGAGGGAAAATCTCTACTTCTTCATACACAAACCATTCTTTATTTCAACGCGGGATCCGAAACTTTTTGGGTCGGATTCATGCTTTCCCAAACTAACCCAAATATAATATGGATCCTATATAATGTTTCTTATCAATCATTGAACCCTAATCTTTCTTTCTACACTTTCTTTGCGAACGGTTTTTCTCTCTTCTAAATCCATATCCGATATACATCTTAGGTGCCGAATCTGTTCAAAATTCATCGGTAAATCTACTTGATCAAACTTAAATACTCTTTATTTATGTTATTAGATCACATATACAGTTTTTTTTGTCTTTAAAACCCAACCGGCAGATGTTAATCATTTTTTTTTGTAGATTGTTCCACACAATCTGCAGGTATGTAATGAAACTTTGATCCTTATTTATTGTTTTATGTTTATTCGGAATTTTTGATTTATTTTCCCTTTTTTGTAGTTTTTTTGTTCGTTCTTGATGCTTAGAAACCCTAAATCCCATTATCAAAATACTGAAGACGATAATCCTTAAAACTGACCAATATTTCAACAATCGAAGGTAAATGTATTCTTTATATGTTTATAGGTTATATCAATTTTGATTTATGCAAAACCCTTTTGCCCGACGATAATGTTTATTGTTGTTACTTATTTATAGATAATTGCAGAAAATTCTATAGCCGGTGATCCTTTTAGATGACGAATCTTTCAACAATCGTAGGTAAATTTACTGTTTATTGTTTTTTAGATCTTATGTTTCTTTTTGGGCAAAACCCTTTCGGCAGATCTTACTTTTTAATGTTGATGATCATGCGTTTTGTTAAAAATACAGATTCTTTTGATTTTTTTCCTTTATTTTTTGGCACTTTTTTGTTGTTGTAGATTATTTTGCATTATACGAATCCAATGTTTTTGAAAAGATTTTGTATTTATTTTTTTATATTTCATTCTGTTTTATTTTTTTTCCAAATATTGAATGTGTTTCTAAAAATAATTTTTTTTTAAATTTTTTCAAAACGTCTACTTATTATTGTTGGTAATATTCATTGCTTTGTTATAAATACATTGCCTGTTTTAGTTTTTAATAAACCTTCGTATATTAATTTCAGGTATCGACCCCTTGCAGAACACTCCTTCATTTTTAAAGCTAATTGATGAAGAATTCCCGATATTTTTGGTACGTTTATTGTTATTCTAATGTTTTATAATTATATATTATGTAAACTGATAAATTTTTCTTTTTTTTTAAACTCATAGGAAATACCTAATGACTTTGCGTCAATGGTTTGGGGAGACCAACCACCTTACAAAGATTCAGTTAAGATTGTTGATGGTGACAATATATGGTTTGTAAGAGTGAAAAAAACTGATGTGGGCCCTGTTCTTGCTGATGGATTCACCAAAGTAGTTAGGGATAGTTCTGTAAGAAAAGATGACTACCTTATGTTTCAGTCATATGGACCATCCTCATTTTTTCTAATGGTGTTTAAATCATGTGTTCATAAAAACTGCTTCATATCCAAGATCAATCCTCACGAAGATGTTATTGTAAGTAGTATCTTATAATATATGTATGATGAATAATTTTTTATGTCTGTATATTGGTATTTAAATTAATTGTTAATACTAATTATCACATCATATGCAGGTAATGGCTGATGAATTTTGGAGGCAATTTTATGGAAAAAAATTCAAAGGTGGTCAATCAACTCTGTATTTAGGAGATAGGTTTTGGAACGTTAACATGGACGGATTAACTGACAGCTGTATTTTTACTCATGGATGTTCTGAGATGATAAACGAACTTGCCTTAGACAGGAGATCTACCTTTGTTTTCTCACTGCATGGAAATAAAATCTTCGAGCTTTCAGTATTTAATCATCAAACCGGTACTCAAATTCAGAACAACAGGGTTGAGTTAGTTGTTTTGGACGACTCAATCTATGTTGACGATTGTGATGAATTTGCTATTGAGGTTAGAATTATAAATGTACACTATTGTTTACTTATCAACACGATCTTACAAGTAGATATTTCATTTAACACATTGTTATTTCTTAATTTTATATTTAGTCCGAACATAAGGATAAGTGTATTGGTGCTGGAACTGACGTTGAAGAAGGTGTTGTTGTGGAAAGTGAAGATGACAAATTTCATTTGGCAAGTTTTGAATATCTGTTCAATGTAATTCTGTATATTAGAAGCAAATTAATTAACTATTTTATAAATATTTTTTTGTTGTATTTTTACCATTATTTACTTCATTCTTAATTATATAGGATAAAGACGATTCCAAGTTTGATACCTTTTTCTCATCTCTACTTGAAATGGAAGACCTTAAGAAGAAGGTAATTTTGTTTACATGTTTAATTTTATTTTTTAATAATAATTGTTACTATTTTGTTAAATAAATATTTTTTTGATACGTAGTTCAAAGATGATTGGGATACAAAAACTGAAGGCCAAGGCGAATCAAGTGTTGTTTGTGATGAAGATTCAACTATGAAGGTTTGTGTTTATTTAACAAATGATAAAAATTTTAAATTTTTACAATTATTTTGCCTTTGTTTATTCATTTACAAAGGTTAATGTTATATCTTTCGTAGGATGACCCGAAGGCGAAAACTATTGTTGATGTTTATGAAAATCTAAGTTTAAAGGTTCTATTTGTGTTACTTAAATTTATTTTTGTTAATTTAACTGAATTTGTTTACATTATTTTTAGATTTATGTTTTCCTTTTTTCAGGACAAAAGCATGAGTCAAACGGATCTCGACAACTTTTTGATACCAAAAAATGTTATGGTTTATGAACCGAGTCTGTGCTCCAAAGTTGTTTCTGATGTGAGTTCTGCTGAAAGTCTTATTTTTTCCAATAAGGTAGTTACTTATGTATTTATTTACCTGTTTAGGCCATTCCGAACAATACAGTTGATGTTCGTCAATCTGTTTTGCCGAGAAAGAGAAAGGTATAGTATCATATATACATATTTTACTTTAAAAATTTTATCTTAAAAGACAAACTAATGATTATTTTTTTGGACTTATTAGGCCACTCGGAAATGTAAGTCAGTTATGATTGTGTCCGATGACTCTGTAATTGCTCATCGTACCCGTTCAAAGTATAGAAACAAAAAAGAAGCTGTTGTTGATAAGATCACAGCCAGAAACCGCACCTGTTTGCCGTAAACGTTCTAATTTGAAAATGACGAAAACAGATTCATTCATTGAATTCACGAAAGTCGCAGAAAACCGATTGGTATGTGTTTTCATATTATTAATTTTTATTTATTTCATATATAACTAATAATTATATGTTATAGATTAATTTGAAAATTTTCTTTTTTTTATGTTTTCAGCGTTTACCGTCTGCTATTTCGGATGATTTGTCTCTTTCTGTTCACAACCTGTATGAGGTTTCGATAAAAAACCTTAGATGTGAGGTAACAAACATCAAGACGGTAGCGGAAAAGAATGGTGATGTTTACAGGTATGGTTTTTCCAAGTGGTCGAGATTCTTGAAATCAAATCAAATACACATTGGCGCTACTATTTTGTAAGAAAGTTAGCAACCCATTATATCTTTCAAATTATTACCTAATATTTGGTACTACCTTTATTTATAATTTTTTTATTATCTTTGCACAAGGAATTATATTATCTAACACAAACAACCTAACCTCAAAATTTATTAATTTTATACCAATAGGAAGTTATAATATCTAAAAAACATTAAATTATATCACTCCCAACTCAATATGTTATTGATGTTAAAACATATTATATTTAGGGGATTATATTTTGATAAAATGTACACTTCAGATTAACCAATCACTTAATGTATTCATTTTTTGTTTAGCTTATTTTCTAATTCCATATCTTAACATTTAGTAACTTACTTTGGTGATGTTATTTTGGAAACTTATACATATTTATACATAAAATTGATAAAAAAAATGATCCTTTAAATTTTTTTTTAATTTATGTTGTCCCAGCAACGGATTCATATTTTCAAAAAATGTATAAAGTAATTCCATATATACTCCAGTATCCTATAGAAGTTATTTTAGATATTAGATATTTTTCTTTTATTATTAATTCAGAATCATATATAAGTAAATTTGAAACTTTAATATAATTACGGAATATTTGTGCTGTCAAAATTTATTTTTGGTAAACGAAATTGAAATTATAATTTTTTTTAAATGTATTCATGTTAACTTATTTTAGTCCGACATACACTTTCCTTAGTCATTCAATGTTTACATAATTAATTTTTATTATTTTTTTGAAAATATTGTTTCTAACAATATATCGTTAAAAGTTTTCCTATAAATTCATGTTAAATTTTTCTTCATTCATATATTGTATCCAATTAATAACTTTTATTTTCCTTGAGTCACTGTTTCAGAGGTAATCTATGGAACAAGAAGGTACGATTACTCTTCTTAATGATGTTAACGCTCTCAGTACAAACTTCACTATAAAGGTGAAGATTATAAGTTTGTGGAGAAAGAAGATGAAAGGTAACGAAAGAGAGACCTATCGTATCGATATGATACTTATGGATGAGATGGTAAATTTCTTAACTAAATATTTATTAATGTTTGTTTTTTTTTATGATTTAAAGTTCATATTACCATTTATTTATATTTTATACTTTGTTAATGTACAGGGTACCAAGATTCAAGCTTCTTGCTTACATAGGCTCTTTTCAAAATTTGAGAGACATCTTAATGTTGATGGATGCCTTTTAATAAAAAGGCCATCTCTTGCTGCCAACACTGCATCTTTCAAAATTGTTCCTAACAATCAGAAGCTATCTTTTTATTACCAGACATTTGTCGAAAAGTGTAGTAAATGGGATGGGCCACAGTTTGTTTTTGATTTTGTTGATTTTAAGGATGTTTTGTCACAGAGATACAAGGAGGGTACAACAATAGGTATTGTTGTAAATTCTTTCGAAATATCTGTATTATAACATTTGTTTCACATTTACTTTAATATATTGTGTTCACTTTATACTAACATGTTACATTTTTTTTATTAGATTTCATATGTTACGTTGTTGTTTGCTACAAGATTGAGGACACTAACAAAAAAAATGGTACTAAAGGAAAACGCCTCAATCTTAAACTTCAAGATCTCGAGTAATACAATTTTCATTTTGATATTATTTTTATTTACTAAATTTATTTCCTTTATATTTTATAAAATTTAGAAGGTTTTCTTTTTTTTTAATATATATTTGGTCTATTGGTTTCAGATATGTTGAGGTTGATTTAACTCTTTGGGATGATTATGCGAAAGACATGTGTTCGTACATGCTTAGTCAAGATCGTGAAGCCCATGTTGTCATTGCTGTTCATTTTGGTGCCGTTAAAACCTACAAAGGTATCTTAATAAGTTTTAAATTTTATTTTAACAATATATATGATTATGTGATTTATTAATATGTTTCTTATTATCAGGTAAATGGGGGATATCTAACAATTTTGATGGTACCCGAGTCTTCATTAACGACAATTTTGATCAGATATTGACATTCAAGGAAAAGTGAGTAAAATTAACAAACTTAAATTTTTGCATTGTATCAACTAAATATCTATTTATATTCTTTGTTTATTTAACATTAATGTTTCTTAAATAAATTTTGATTAGGTTTATTGCAAAACTTTCTGCTTCATCCGAGTCAAGTAGCCATGTTGGGTCGTATGTTTTATGTTCTGTTGAAGATGAATTTATGAAAAATGATGTTTTCTCGCCAATTGCTTATCTTGGTTCAATCATACAGGTTATTTCTCACAATTTATAATTTACTTTTTTTACTAATATCATAATCTTAATTCGCTTTCATATATTTTACTATTAAAACAGCCAAAAAAGGTTGTTATTGTGGGAACTATTGTAGCAATTGTTTCTGATAAGATGTGGTATTATGATGGATGTAACTATTGCAAATCCAAAGTTGAGCAAAAGTTTGAAACATACGATAAGGAAGATGGTACAAGTGATGTTAGAGATGAGAAGGTATACCAGTGTTCCAACAAGGATTGTGATGGAAAAGATGTTTTCCCAATGTCGAGGTAAATAACTTGCATTCATACTTCTTATTTTGTAATTAACATGATTTTTTTTATAAACTATATAAATACTCTTTTAAGGTTTAAAATACCAATTCGAGTTCAAGATTCAACTGGTACGGTGACACTTACAATGTTTGATCATGAGGCGTTGAAGTTTGTTGGTAAAACTGCAAAGGAACTTATACAAATTCAGGACGATGTAAATATAATACTTCTGTCTGATTTACTTAAATTATTTTGTTCATATATGATCCTTACGAGACATCACATGTTTTCAATATAGATACTTAATACCAATGACGTGCCCAGAGCATATCCTGTTGAGTTTGAGACATTGGTTAACATGAAGTGTGCGTTCGTTATTCGAGTAACAGACTTTAATATTTTCAATGCTGTTGAGAATTATGGTATATCAGTTGTGACCAATGATGTAGATATTTTGGATCAGCTAAACAAAAAATGGAAAATTGATCAAGTAAGTGAATCTTATATTAAATTATTTTAATTTTTTTTCATTTAAATGATCCTTATAGATATTGAGATTTTATTCCAAATGTTAACAGCTTGATGCATCTGATTCGTTTTCTATGGGTCACTCTGAATTCCAAGATGCTGTCGGTGAAAGTGCAAAGGTTTGAGATTTGTCAACTAATATATCATAAAATTAAGAATTGCTTTAGTACTAATATTTCTTTATTTTATAAAGGATGGTGTCTCTTATACCGGTGATAACTCTACACCTGTTTCAAAGGATGTTGCGTCTGATTTCAATAAAACATCAACTGATTTGAAGCGTAATCTTGGTGATGTCTATGTGAGTGAAGATGGAGTGGGATCGTCGGCAAGTAAACCTCGCATAAGTGGTGACAACATTTCTTTTGATGAGGATCATGCCAAGAATTAATAACCAAATAATCATACTTTTACAAGAAGAAACAATTATTTTGATGTTTGAGAGTTTGTTTTGAATTTTTATGTTGGTTGTGCTTTAAAAACTTTATATGGTTTGCTAATGTAATATGACATATTTATTTAACTGTTGTGTCGTTTGGTTTTAAATAATGTTTGTTCATGTTTCTTATTTAATTAGATTACTTTTTTTAGTAATATACTCATATGATGTAGATTAAAACCATTATTTCAAAAATGTGTTTTTACTTTAACCGTTACTATATTTACGTTTAGATGACCACTTACTTTTGTTTGTTAATTTCTTTGTAATCATTACTTACCATTTAAAATTTAAAATATGTTATATTCATAATTACAGGTAAATTACAGGTAATTAAATTTTGATTGTTTTATTCAAAGATTTCAGAAATTTGGTACAGTTTCTATATTTATGATTATTTCTATATTTAAGGTAATCATTTTCATTTTAAGTAATTTACATTGATTACTATTATAGAATTCCAAAAATAGATTATCTCTATAAAACCAAAAAAAAAATACTCATTTCTTCATTTCAGCTTCAACGTTCTTTCAATCTTCATTCAGATTAATCTTACGTTCTATTTCTTTTTTCATCACTCTTTTATACATCCAGTAAGTTAGTGATTGTTCAACTATTATGCATATGTATCCTAATTTGTTGTTATATTATTTATACCTATTATGATGTTTGCTACATATTATAAAGTTTTGTTATGAGTAAATATTTTTAAATATAAAACTTTTATATCTTAAATTCTGACAGTAAGTTATAATGTTTCATTTTACCTTTCTGTTGCTGTTTAGAAAATGGATAATAGGTTTAAACATCAATATTCATCTTCTTCCGAACCTTCCATGAATGCCGTTATTAACGATTGTAAGTGTTGTTCTTTTTATTTTTGTACTGAAACATATTATATTTAAAAATAATTCAATATAGTAATTAATTTATTTTGTTCCCAATTTCTTTCAGATTATACACGTTGGTTATCTTACGTTATGAAAGGTAACTTAGTATTGTAATTAATTTGAAATTTATTATTACATTTTTAAACTTAATCTCTATTTATTCATATTTTTTGTTACTCCTTTCTTGCCCTCTTTAGTTATTTTGTAATTGTAGCTCACGAGGCCAGGCATAGAAGAAAGTTAAGAAAACAATATCTTGATAATAAGAGATCAAGATGTACTACACAAGTTCATCCTTATTTTCTCAAAGGTTACTTCTTTTTTATTAATACTGTTTATTTTTTCAAAATTTCTTAATTTTTTTATAAGTATTATTATCATTAATACTATTTAGTTTTTGTTATTTCATATTTTATTGCTTTAACCATTTTGCTCACTGCAGTTGCCGAGGCAAAAAGAAGGCGTAGGTTAAGAAAACTATATCTTGATAGTAAGAGATCAAAGTTTAATCGAAATTGTATTCCATCAAAAGTGGATTCAACGTCTTCATCAGCAACACGGGTCGTTTTAAACAACAAAGAAAACATAACACCTAATTTTTCAAACAGAAGCTTGCCTACAAATTGTTCACCAGTTATTCCTTTAAGTAACTATTCTTTTACTTAAGACCATCTTATTAGTACAACAATATTGTTTTACATCTTACGAAAGTCTTTTTATTATTAGTTTACTTACAATAATGTCTTTATTTTTTTTTAGGAAATCATTTAAATACTTCCTTAAACGGACAAACTTCCATTATAACACCTACTACTATTAAGAAGAACAGAAAAGATGTGCAACACCCTTATACAACACCCAACCGTACACCGTTGTCAAATTTATCAAACATACTACCAGGTTTGTAAACAAAAAGAAGGGTTTTAATTCTAAATGTTTTTTTATTATATTTATAACTCTGATATATGTAAATACTATTTTTTTAATGGTTATTTGTAATATGATATTTGTTATATTTTTTTTAGGAAATCATTGCATTTCTTCAAGAACGGTTACTTCTACATCTGGGTCGGTTTTAACTTTGAATGGAAAGATCAATGTAGTATTGCAAGATTCTTCTAAATTTATTCGAAGTTCGAATACTGCAAACAAAGAAAACGTAACACCTTCTTCGTGTATGACAAATATACCTTCAGAAAATCGTAATCCCTCACAGTTTACTAATGCTATGTCTTCTTTGAACCGTATTTCTCCCGGTATATTTATAAATTATACATTTTTCAGAAAACTTTTTATTTTCTACAAAAAATATACCTTTTCTTTAATAATGTTTTATTTGTTACAACAGACAATGTTGCAACGTCATCTACTTTACCACTGACCGATTGTTATTCTATTACTCCGCGGATTGTTAGTAAACGAAATGCTACATATATGATGACAGATTTGTCTTCTGTTAAAAGGATGTCTTCTGGAAGGCGTAAGTTGACGCATACACCAATCGAAATAGAACCCATACGAATGGCTGATCTTGATTCTGATGATGAAAATGTTGTCCAACAAGTGATTAAAGACCTCAGGAAAGGCACATCTACAGGTAACCAAAATTAATTGTTAATCATTATATTTTTACATTCTTAAGTCTTAAATTTTCGTTTAACTGTGCAGCTTACCTTGACCATGGCGACCAATCTGTTTGTTGTGGGTTATGCTTTGCAAAGTTGTGGTAAACTGAAGCTGGAAAGGGTCGTATGACACTTCAAAAGCGAACATATGCCTTATGTTGTGGTTATGGTAAAGTTGACTTACCTGATTATAAAGAATCTGACCCATCTTACCAGATGCTTTTTCGATCTTTAGATTCAGATAGCAAGTTTTTCTTAAAGAATATTCGACGTTACAATTCAATGTTTTCCTTTACTTCTATGGGAGGAAAAGTGGATACTAAGATAAACAAAGGTAATGCTCCTTTTGTTTATAGAATCAGTGGTCAAAATGCGCATAGTATGGGTAGCCTTCTTCCTAAACCCGGTGACCAACCAAAGTTTTCTCAACTTTATATTTACGATACTGAGAATGAACTGTCCAATAGGAAGACCTTATTTGGGTATGTTATTTTATCAGCACCTATATTCTTAATCCAATGTTTTTTTTATAATTAATTATTTTTATTGTATTTTCTACCTATTGTTAATTATCTTTAATTTTTATACCAGGGACTCAACAACTCAGTCATCTTCCAGATCAAAAGAGCTTGACGATAAATTCATAAAGTATCTAACTGACATGTTAGATTCAAAAAATATGTTGGTAAAAACATATCGGATGGTTAGAAACCATCTTCATGAGAAACCCAATGTTTCTCTTAGGCTTCGGTTGATTTATCAGAGAGATAAAGATAGCAGGACTTACAATTTACCTACATCATCCGAAATTGTTGCTTTAATTGTTGGCGATGAAAATCAAAGTGTGGAACAACGTGATATTATTGTCGAAGAGCAGTCAGGAGTTCTTAAACGTATTAGCGAGTTACATCCTTCATACCTTGCTTTACAATATCCAATTATTTTTCCTTTTGGAGATGATGGCTATAGGATTAACATTCCTCATAGGGATTTTGGTCCAAACACAAGAAGACACGTCCAAATTGCACAATGAGAGAGTTCTTTGCTTATAGGATGCAGGATAGGGACAACAAATTCTCTCTAATCCTTAATGCGAGGAGGTTGTATCAACAGTTTATAGTCGACGCATACACAATGATCGAAAGCGAGCGGCTAAACTACATAAGATTTCAGCAAACCAAATTACGATGCGAATCGTTTAACAGCCTAAGAAGTGTTCAGCAAGGTGGCCAGACTGATTTGTCTCATACTGGAAAACCTGTGATATTACCGTCTTCGTTTACTGGTGGAGCTCGATATATGATGCAAAATTACCTGGATGCTATGGCTTTATGTAGGAATTATGGGTATCCTGATTTTTTCATAACTATTACCTGTAATCCGAAATGGCCCGAGATGGTAAGGTTTATTGGTGACACATCAGTTAAGCCTGAAGACAGACCCGACATTCTTTGTAGATTGTTTAAGATGAAGCTTGATGCATTGATAAAAGACCTTAAGGAAAAAAAATTTCTTGGCGATATTAATGTTGGTACGTGGAATTTAATTTTTTTTTTCACTTATGTTAATTGTATTTGCTAAATTTTTTTTTCGACAGTTGTTTACACCGTTGAATTTCAAAAGCGTGGTCTGCCACATGCTCATTTATGTGTTTTTATGAAAGCTGATCATAAGGTTCCTACTGTTGAACATATTGACCCTTTTATCTCAGCTGAGATTCCTGATAAAAATGAAGATCCTGAATTATATTCTCTGGTCTGTGAGTTCATGATTCATGGTCCATGTGGACAGGCTAACTTGAAATGTCCATGCATGGTAGGCAACCGTTGTTCTAAGAATTTTCCAAAGAAGTTTTTGGAGGCTACTTCTGTTGATTCAGATGGATTTCCGCTTTATAGGCGAAGAGACGATGGTCACACAGTTATTAAGAAGGGTGTCACATTGGACAACAGGAGCGTCGTTCCATACAACAAAAGGCTTCTTAGAAGATATCAGGCGCACATCAATGTGGAGTGGTGCAATCAGCCAGGTTCAATTAAGTATTTATTTAAATACATTAATAAAGGACCAGATAGAACCACTGTTGCTGTTATAGATTCAGACAGAGGGATTGAGGAGGAGATACCGAAAGATGAAATAAAAGAATATTACGAGGCAAGATATGTTTCTGCATGTGAAGCGAGTTGGAGAATATTTGCATGTGAAGTTCACTATCGGTATCCGTCTGTTATGAGGTTACCATTTCATCTTCCAGGCCAGCAAAATGTAGTTTTCAGTGGTGAAGATGATATTGAAGATGTGCTAAACAAACCACAGGTTAATTCTTCTATTTTTTTGGAGTGGATGAAGATGAACAAAAAACCAGAAACAACGAAACTTACGTATGTTGAGTTTCCATCAAAGTATGTATGGAAGTTAAAGGATCGTTGCTGGCAGCCGCGAAAAAATTATGTTGTTGTTGGAAGACTTTATTCAGTTTCTCCTTCGCTTGGTGAAGCTTATTACCTTAGAATTCTTCTAACCAAGGTCAAGGGTCCACGATCTTTTGAAGAAATTAGAACCTATGAGGGTGTTGTTTATCCTACTTTTAGGGATGCATGTTATGCGTGTGGCCTATTAGACGATGACAACGAATACATTGAGTGTATTAAAGAGGCCAGTTTTACAGGAAATGGTCATTATCTTCGTTCATTGTTCGGTACACTTCTTTTGTCTAATACTCTATCAAGACCAGAAATTGTTTGGGAGAAGACGTGAGAGTTTTTGTCGGAGGACATTTTATACAATATGCGGAAGGATTCTGGGTTTAGTGGTACAATTTTTTTTTAAAAAATTTCTACTCTTTTTTTTAACACATGAAGTTTTTTTTTATTTAGTTTTCCTTATTTTAATAAAGTTTGTTCTTAAATATATTAATTTAAATTTTTGTTGTAGGTTTTGCTGTCTCAGACGAGCGTTTAAAGAATATAACATTGTCTAAAATCGAAAACTATCTTATCCGTAATGGATCCAGCTTGCATAGATTCTCACCAATGCCTGTTCCAGATGAAGATTCTACATTATATGAGGCTAACCGTCTAATAAATGAGGAGCTTTCTTGGGATAAGGATGAAGTTAGGGTCAATAAGCTTCATAATTCTTTAAATGATGATCAAAGAGTAGTGTATAATGAGATTATGACTGCTGTTGGACGTGGGAAAGGTGGTGTTTTTTTTGTGTACGGTTATGGTGGTACAGGTAAGACATTTCTTTGGAAAACTTTAGCTGCTTCCATAAGATGCAATGGACATATTGTTGTTAATGTTGCTTCAAGCGGGATTGCATCACTGTTGTTGTCACGAGGCCGTACCGCCCATTCAAGATTTCATATTCCGATTAATCTTACTGAAGATTCCGTTTGTCATATCAAACCTAATTCTGAAATCGCTAATCTTCTAGACGAAGCCAAGTTGATTATTTGGGACGAAGCACCGATGGTACACAAACATGCTTTTGAAGCTCTTGATCGTACATTGTAAGATGTTTTTGTTAGGAAAAGAAAAAAATGGTTTAGAAAAATAATGGATTCTCGACATCGTCTCTATATTTAAATATTTCCTTTTTTATTTCTTCTTGTAATGCCTATAAATAAAGGCTTGTTTTCTAGGTTTTGTAGCAAGAATTATCAATAAAATTCAGTTCTTTGATTATCATTCACAACATGGTATCAGAGCAGAGTTTCTGATCCTTGGTGTGTTTACCCATTCAACCCAAACTCAAACCATAAAGATTCCAACAAATCAAAGTCAAAACCTAGAAAACACCAATCATCATCTCACGGCAGAAGGAAACAAAGAGGGAGCCAAAGTCACGTGAAGAGGAGCACAAAAGTCAATATTGGGAATAGCAACTTGGATGTGAAGGCAGTAATCTAAGGATTGTGGTTTGAATAATCAACAACTTCAATCATTATCACATCACGTGGCGGTTGTTTTTTATTTCAAAGGGCCGACAAGAATCTGTGGTACAAGTCAGAAACCCTAATCGACCTATCCAGAAGTCATTATAGTGGTGGCGGCGGAGATTTTGGATTCAGCGAACCCTAGTTTGGACGTGTTAATCCGAAAGTCAGCGAACTCAAACAAGTCAGCGAAATAGCGGATTTGTTTGGTTTTTAACGAGCGAAGGTGTTGGGCGAAATTATTCTGGGTTCACTTTAAACCTTGAACGCGAGTTCAAGTTGCCCGGCGTATTTGATAAATACGCCGGTAAGCGAACGTCAGTCTCTGGCGTCGTTTTGTTGGCGGATTTAAGTCACTCAGTTTGTTGGCGGATTTAAGTGTCCAGCGTTTACACAGCTGCCATGTCAGGAGATGATAGCCCAAACAACCGTACCAACCTTAATACCCCATCTCAAACGCCAAAACAAACCTTATCCGATAGCCTGAAGATCGGTATCAAGCTGAATAGTCAAAATTACGCTCTATGGGCTCGAATGATTCGAGTCGCTATAGGGGGGAAATCTAAAAGCCTGTTGAGCCATATTACAGGAAAACCTGCCCAACCAGATCCGTCAGATGAACAATACGAGCAGTGGGAACAGGACGATCTAGTCGTGTTCTCGTGGCTCATACAAAACATTGAACCAGGGTTAGCCGGTAACCTCACCGAGTTTCCCACTGCGAAGGCGTTGTGGGACGCATTGGTGGTTACATATAGCAGTGGGAAAGATAAACTTCAAACCTTCGATTTACACGTCAAAGCAAACGAACTCAAGCAAAACGGCTCCGCTCTTGAAGATTTCTGGATCAAGTTACAAGGCATTTGGGGAGAAATAGATCGAAGGGATCCGAATCCAATGACCTGCTCTGCTGACATAGCAACATATAACAATATCAGGTCTGAACAAAAATTATTCCAATTCCTGAATGCTCTTGATAGGAAGTTTGACCCAGTCAAAAGAGAAATCCTTCGGTGGGATCCCCTTCCCTCAGTTGAGCAAGCCTACGCAGCTGTAAGGAAGGAGATGGCACATCAAGGAATCCTTGGTACCATCTCTGAAACTTCTCAGTCCGGCGTGGCAGCGGGGCTTGTCGCTGGCGAAATCACTGAAATCGATGGACAGGGGTTAATCACGAAGGGACAACGGCGGTCAGACTTCACTGGAAAGTCATCATCCCGAATCGACAAATCCAAACTGAAATGTAGTCACTGTGATATGAGGGGACACACCAAAGAACAATGCTTTAAAATCGTGGGTTTCCCTGACTGGTGGAGTGACAACCACAAAACTAAGAACCCGAATCAAGAGGGGAAGGTTGTCATTGCCATAGGTAACAACAGCGATGAGAAGGATGGCGGCAGTAATGCTTCTAAAGAAATAATTAGTGTTCAAAATGAAGGCACATCTGAGGTTGAAGATCAGGATGGATGGACGTGGCACTGAGCATCCTAAAAGTCGAAGTATTACGTTCCAAGAAAAAAAACCCAAAAAAAAAAAACCCAAAACCAAAACCCCAAAACCAAAACCCAAAAATCAAAAACCCAAAAACCAAAACCCAAAAACCAAAACCCCAAAAAAAAGACCAAAACCCCAAAACCAAAACCCCAAAAACCAAAACCCAAAAACCAAAAACCCAAAAACCAAAAAAACCCAAAAAAACCCAAAAAAACCAAAAATCCAAAAAAAAAAACCGAAAACCCAAATCAAAACCTAATGCCAAAACCCAAATGGCCAAGTTGTTTTTCGACTTGAGGGGAACCCAAAACCAAAACCCAAAATTGGCTGCCATGTCGAAAGGCGGTAGCCTCAAAACCAATCCAAGTTGAATCATGGATATCCCATAATTCAACTTGAGGGGGAGTGTTAGGAAAAGAAAAAAATAGTTTAGAAAAATAATGGATTCTCGACATCGTCTCTATATTTAAATATTTCCTTTTTTATTTCTTCTTGTAATGCCTATAAATAAAGGCTTGTTTTCTAGGTTTTGTAGCAAGAATTATCAATAAAATTCAGTTCTTTGATTATCATTCACAACAGTTTTGAGTGTCTCCGATTCACGTAATTCTGAACTTCCCTTTGGTGGAAAGACTATTGTTTTCGGTGGTGACTTTAGGCAAATCTTACCGGTTGTACAAAAGGCACAAGGCAAGACATTGTACATGCCTCTTTATGTTCATCTTACATTTGACCAAAAAAACCAAAAATCCAAAAAAAAAAAAAAAACCGAAAACCCAAATCAAAACCTAATGCCAAAACCCAAATGGCCAAGTTGTTTTTCGACTTGAGGGGAACCCAAAACCAAAACCCAAAATTGGCTGCCATGTCGAAAGGCGGTAGCCTCAAAACCAATCCAAGTTGAATCATGGATATCCCATAATTCAACTTGAGGGGGAGTGTTAGGAAAAGAAAAAAATAGTTTAGAAAAATAATGGATTCTCGACATCGTCTCTATATTTAAATATTTCCTTTTTTATTTCTTCTTGTAATGCCTATAAATAAAGGCTTGTTTTCTAGGTTTTGTAGCAAGAATTATCAATAAAATTCAGTTCTTTGATTATCATTCACAACAGTTTTGAGTGTCTCCGATTCACGTAATTCTGAACTTCCCTTTGGTGGAAAGACTATTGTTTTCGGTGGTGACTTTAGGCAAATCTTACCGGTTGTACAAAAGGCACAAGGCAAGACATTGTACATGCCTCTTTATGTTCATCTTACATTTGATCCACTTGCAAGGTTTTAAAATTGACCCGTAACATGCGTTTATCTGTTGGAAGCAGTAGTTCAAACATTGATGAGATAAACGATTTTGCGAAATGGCTTCTTGAAATTGGTGAAGGCAATATTGGTGATGGTAACGATGGCGATTCAACTATAGAAATACCAAATGATCTTCTAATCACCGATTCAACTGATCCAATTCAAAGCTTGATTGACTTTGTATATCCATCAGTTCTTGATCGTTTTAAAGATTGTGACTACTTTTCTGAAAGAGCCATACTTGCTCCTAAAAATGAAGTTGTACATGGTATCAATGATCGTTTGCTTGCATTATTTCCCGGTGAAGAAGTAGAGTATCTTAGCTCAGATAGTCTATGCCCAACTGAGGAAATTAATGATCCATTACACCAAGATTTATATAATCGTGATGTGTTAAATAGTGTGGTTGTTTCTGGCTTACCCAATCATAGATTGGTGTTAAAGTTGGGTGTCCCAGTCATGCTTTTGAGGAACATTGATCAGCAAAATGGGTTATGCAATGGTACACGTCTTCAGATCACGCGTCTTGGTAAACGTGTTATCGAGGCTGAGATACTATCGGGAGGTAATGTTGGTTCAAGAACTTACATTCCCAGAATTAGCATGATACCGTCAGACAAGAAAATACCTTTCAAATTTCAATGAAGGCAGTTTCCCATAACCGTCTGTTTTGCGATGACTATTAACAAAAGTCAAGGACAGTCTCTTTCCAGAGTTGGTCTGTACCTAAGAGACCCCGTTTTCTCACATGGTCAGCTTTATGTTGCGTTGTCGAGAGTAAAGACAAGAGATGGCGTGAAGCTTTTAATATCTGACAAAGATGGAAGGCCAACGAATACAACTGTAAATGTTGTTTACAAAGAAATATTTGGAAAACTGTAGTTTAAAAATTAACCAATATTATCAAATTGTAACATTTGAAGTTTATTTTTTATATAAATTATTGATTTGATTTTACATCTTCATCTATTATAATTGTATTTAAGTTTTAGATTAGATTATTTAAGTATAATTATCATTTGCAATATTCGTTTACACAATTTTTGGTATTTTCTTCAAATATAAATATCACAATTTATTATAAAGTTTTGTAAAACTAATAATTTATATTACCCGTATTATTGAAAGTGATTTTATAGAGTTTTGTAACTATTATAGATCTTTAAGGGTACAATTTGTAATTATATTTTAATTTACTTCAAAATACGTGCTACTCAAAACAAAACCATCATATCACCTGCAACATCATTACCCATCAAGTTCACTTTCACCATCTCACTCGGTTATCTTTTCTTCACCGCCATTCTCTCTTAGGGTTTCAACCTTCATTGCTAACATCTTCTACAATACAATCAACAGCTACACTACAATCAACACAAGAAGGTATGTTCTTGATCTTTAATCCGGCTATTGAGAGGTTTTCCTCATATTGTTTTTCAATCTTTTGATTTAGATGTTATAATTAGAAGATTTTAAAATGTTTTTATGTTCAATCCACTGTTATACTTAAATTTCTTTAATAACAATCCGATTATCAATTTGATGTTATGTTTACAACAATTTCCCACTTTTTTATGTTTCTTAATTTCCTTTATCGTTGTAAACCGCAATTATTTTATATAAATGTGATTAATATTTACGTTCACAGATAATAGCTAAGTCAAACTTGCTTATTCATTGTAGGAATCAATTTATATGTATACTTTCAATCTTTATCAGTAATAAAATATTTCTTTTTTTTTTCAGTGTTTTTATTTTGTGATGTTATGATTTTATTTTTTGATCTAAAAAGCTGTTGATAATAATTTTACAGATATGGATCCAAAAACAAGTAGTTGTTGTTTCTTGAAGTTAATCGATCTTCATCATCCCACTAAACTGGTATTTAATTTATGTTATTATGTTTAAAAACAAAATATGTTGATACTTATATGTTTTTTGTTTCACATTATAGGAAATACCGAATGATTTTGCCAAATTACTGTGGGGAGAACAATTCCCATATGGTGATCGTATTATAATTTTTGCTGCTGACAACTTATGGATTGTTGAAATTGAAAAATATGGGTTGGGTCCTGTTTTAGGTGATGGTTTTGATAAAGTCGTTAAGGACAGTGGTTTACAAAAAAACGATTATCTGTTGTTCAACAGTATTGGACCATCTACATGGTATCTCGATGTCTATAAGTCATGTGTCTTGGATAACTCTTTTATTACTTCCATTAGAGTTGATGATGATTTCGTTGTAAGTACTCTATATAAAATAATTATTTGTTTATCTCAAATTTGTTATGTGAAAGTTTTGTTTAACATAATTGTTAACAAATTTACAGGTCATGCCGGACAAATTATGGGGACAGTTTTACGGCAGCATTTATAAAGGTGGATCAGCAACAGTTTATATCGGTGATAGGTTTTGGAATGTGAAGATGGAGATGTTGTCCGGCAAATGTGCTTTCACTGATGGATGGTCTAATTTGATTACCGATCTTGAATTAGAATCTCGGACTACTTTTCTTTTTACAATGTCTGGATATGAGGCTTTTGAGTTAGCCGTTTTTAATCATGAAACCGGTACTCAAATGTATTTCAAGAAGGTTGACGTTGTTGTGTTGGATGATCCTATTTACGGAGATGGTGGATTTGATTTACTGCTTGCGGTTAGTGTTATTATGCTTACAATACATTTTTTTTTCATAATATGAGGTAATTAGTTAATATTGAAGTTAAAATTGTTGTTGTTTTTTAATATTATTTTTTTTGTAGTCGGAACACAAAGAGAGGGTGATTACCAACGAAAGTGATGTTGATGAAGATCTTTGTGGTCATATAGTTGCTGAATCTAACCGGTTTTCATCTTCCTCTCATACCTATCAGTCCCACGTAAGTGTTTCACAATGTCCGTTATATATTATATACTGCTTCGTGTTCTATACTTATATTTTTATCATTTATTATTATTTAGAATGACCAAAAAGGAAAGTCAAAGATTATATTTGGTCACAAGACTATATCTCCAAAGGTTGTTTCTTATATACTGTTTTTATTTAATACTTAATTTATATAAATTTAATACAGCTGGTTATGTTAAATAATTTATGGTTTTGTAGGTTAATCCTAAGGTAAAATCTGACATTTTTGTTGGGGATAAAGTGCTTTTGACAAAGGTTGTTTATGTTATAATTATACATGTTTATATATATGGTTTTAACACTTATTGTCTCTTATTCAATTATGTAGGCTAAACCAAGGTGTAAGTCATTTAGATGCATGATATCTTCCGCCGCTCATGTTGGCCGTAAGTGTTGTACATTAGGGAAGTTCAAAGAAAATGATGTAATTAAATTCACCAAGAAAGCCGAAAGGAGACTGGTAAATTTTATAATATTATTTTTTTCCTTATTATATAACATAATACAGGAGACATAACTTATGACTAAACAAGATATTTAATCTGTTAATTTTTTTCTCAGCGTTTACCGACTGATGTTTCAAGCCATTTGTGTCTTTCTCTTGACAACCTGCACCATGTTACAATTCATAACGAAAAATGTGAACTACTTAAGTTGGCCACAAGACGCGAGAAGTCTGGGAAAAGTTTCAGGTATGGTTTTAAACAGTGGCCAGCTTTCTGGAAATTGAATTACATCGACTTCGGCTCCACTCTTTTCTTTACATACGTGAAGTCTTCTCATCGTTTGATGTTGGCCAAAGTCGTATCCAAGATCACAAAGAAAAGAGGCCGTTCGTGAATGTTGGTTATTATGTTATGTTAGATGGTTAAGTATGAATATTTAATGTGGTTTTATGGTTTGTTTGTTTTGAACATTGTGATACTACTTATGGTTTGTTAGACAACTTTTTTGGTAATATGTATTTGTTTTTAATATGCTTATGACGTGGTTATGTGAAATTCATGTTACGTTAGCATTTAACTTAATAAATAATAAATTAATAAAATTAACCAAAACATATTGTTGATTATCAAGATATATTTTATGTTTTTATTCAATAACATTTGACTATTATAACTCGTGAATCAAGAATCATTTTGTTTTCGTAATGATATTTTAATTTTAGAAACTTCCATATAATTGTAACAAATTAGAAGGGAATAATTACAATTTATTTCTGTCAATACATATATTTGGAAACATGTATCTTCATTAGTTATATAAGTTTTCAAAAGATTTGTAATAGCATTTAATTATTATATATTACTATATGTCTCATATATATATATATATATATATATATATATATATATACATAAATACATATTATGGAACTCGGTTTTCTGTATGATACCAAAATAGTTTGTTTTTATATCTAAAGTTGTCCGAATCAATTCAACTCAGCTGGTGTTGATTGTCGATTAAATCTACAAGGTAAGATAATTCAGTTGTGTATGTTTATTAAACCTATTATTCTTGAAGATCATATTATTTTTACATTTTTATAATATTGTTGTTCATATAACTGATAACCATGAATGATGTTAAATGTTCTTAAACTAATAAGAATAGATTATCACATGCTTGAAAACATTTCAGTATGTGTTTTAATTTATGTTTTTTAAGTAATCATATATTAAAACATTGTTAACAAGAATATATTATCACAAATCATTTTTTTTCATATATGATGTTACAGTAATCAACTTATATTATGACTGGAATAAAAAAATTAATTATTTTTTAAAATTTTTATTATATATATTTTTAATTGTTTTTTCTACGTTATATTTGTTTGTAGCTTTATAATATGGCTGAAAGTTCTTCCAGGTATTTTTTTTCTTTTTAATGATAGACTTTCTTGCGCAAAATACCCATTATCAAGTTATATTATATTAATATCTTAAGTTTTTCAATCAGTAGTAGAGAACCTTTCTTTTGTAGACACATGAATGGAGCGGACGAAGTTTTACTGGTATTATATAAATTCATACATTTGTTAAATTTAAATTTTAATCTTATGTTGGTATACAATTTAAAATTTCCTTATCTTTTATAAATAAGAATTATAATTATAAGTTATTTTGGATTACTTCTTTATTAGGCAATTCCTTCGGACGCTGCATCCAAATTGTGGGGTAACGATAAATCACCAAAAAATGTTATTATACAAACTCAAGATGGCCGAAAATTTAATGTTTCTATAAGTGAAGCCAAAGGAAAACATTTCTTTTTCCATGGTTGGTCAAATGTTGTTGAACATTTACAACTCAAAAAAGGATGTTTCGTGCTCTTCAATCCTTTTGATAAATCTATATTCAAAGTAACACATTTCATTAAAGGTGTGTTTCAAAGCTCTTTCTGGACATCGCAACTATCTACAACATCTATCTTTGTTGTAAGCTTATATTTTCTTTCATATTACTGATGTTATTAAATTTATGTTTTATGAACTGATTAATAAAGTAACATTTTTTTTATAATTTTTGAATATTTTTACAGCTCATTCCTGACTCTATACTGGCAAATTACTATGATTATACGTCCGATGATATAATTTCCATTATAGATGTAGGCAACAAAATCTTTAACGTCAAGATTGAAACGCTGTTTGGTAAAGTTGGTTTCACCATTGGTTTTGATGTTATTGTTAGTTTGTTTCACTTGGAGGCGGGTTGTTATTTAATATTCACAAGAGGTTTTGGAAATTATTTCCATTTAACAATTCTTGGAAAAATAGTGTTGAAATTAATTATGCTGATGTACAACTTGCTGAGGTAAGTATACATTTGCTTGCTTTTTTATATATTTAATTATCATATTACTATATGTTATTCTAATAAATGTTGTCTGTTATTTTTTAGACTATAGTTGCACCTATTGATGTAGTTGACGAGCCAGCTATTGATGAACAAGAAAATGTTTGTGTTTATAAGTTTCATCGTATGGCTTCTAAAGATTTTGTAAGTTTTAATATTATTTTAGGAAGTACTAAATATAAATAATTACATATTTTTTGATGCACATAGAAATACATTATTATTTTTTTATTATTCTTCTTATTAATTTTATTTAAAAAATAATACAGCGACTGCCTGATAATGTTTCAAGAATGGCTAAACTTGGTGCTGATTTAAAACCTACGACCGTCAGACTTTTGCATCTGCCTGAGCAACTTGAGTTTACCAATCCTACCAGACGTGAAAAGAGAGGAGAAGATTGGCGTTATGCTTTATCAAAATGGTCCAAATTCATGAAACGTGCGCGCATTAACGAGGGTGATACGGTTTACTTTTCTTTTGATAAAACTCATCAAGTCTTGAATGTTGACTTCGTTGTACCTCACCCAAAAAAGAGTAGGGATTAGTTTTTTTACATTTAGGTTTTGGATATTTTGTTTTCGTATGATATACATTTACTTTGTGATTTTTAATAGTTTTTAAATTTTTATTCATACACCTTATTCGTCATTAAAGTTTTCTTTTATTAAAATTTTCGTATATATTTATTTGGTGTGAAAGATAGATTAACAACACGTGACTATTCACGGGATATAACCTACCTTGATTACTTAATTACTTTTCATGAATTGAACATTAACCATTTGTTTGGTTATATTCTGTATTTTACGAGACTAAGTTGATTACTTAATTACTTTTCGTGAATTGAACATTAACCATTTGTGGTTAAATATTATTTACTATTCAGTTACAAGTCTAAATTTAATTTAAGAAATATTGTAATTTTGACAATTTTTTCCATTCAGTTACATTTATAAACTTATTTATAAAAAAATCATATTTTTAGAAATTCTATTTTAGTAATCAAACACTATCTTTTATTTTCGAAACTAATAAATTTTATATTCTTTTCATATTTAATGTAATTAACTTGGTTCCAATTCATTTTAGTCATCTTTTATTTTTTACTTCATTTTGTTTTGTTACAATACATATTTAGTACATCTTACATTCAACTTATATAAACAATACGAATCACATATAAACATCAACAACTTATTATCCGTGAATATATCTACTTAAACATTTATAATCAACAACAGTTTATAGATGATACCAACGTTAATTAAATACAAAAATATGCTATCTGGGTTGATGATATAAGACTAATTGTCTTTAAAGTAAAACTTCCAAATAACAAAATAAAACATCATAACCACTGCTTACGTGTTCAAAACAAAATTAACATAAAATAAGTAGCATAAAAGAGTCATGAATGTTGCACACAAAAAGATTCATCATTAGAGTAGTTGTTAACCTGCATTAACCCCATCCACGTGTGATAAAATCAGGAGATTTCCTGATGTTACAAATGTGAAATGCATTGTGTGACCCAAATTAATGCCATTCTCCCTCATGAACATCGGCCAACCTTCGATTGCATACCTTACACGATCTCCATTCTTGTGTCGCCTCAGATTTATATCGATGGTTTTTCCATTCATGTTTGTTACTTTTAACTCATGCACTTTATTTCTGAATCCGGCAAATCTTACAACATTAGCAGGCATTCTCTGCATAAATTCCATAATTAACAAGTAAATTATGCATATGCATTTTATAGTATTTCTATTTATTATTGACTATGTTAAAAAAGACATACCAAGCGGTTTTCTCCTTTTGTTTTGAATTCATATTTACCACTTCCGTCTACAGTTTTTTTCCTTGAAACAACCTTTCGTTCAACATCCACTATCTTCAAAGCATTATCATTTCTCTTTCTTTTTTCGTTTACCTTATTTTTTAAGACATACATTATATTTAGACTAATATCTTAATTTATAAAAATATTGATCAATCAATGTTATTATCTTATCATATACTTACCAACCGATTTTGAGATTTCTGTCCAACTGTTTTGACGTTTGGCATTTCAACTTCTGTTCCGCATATCAGCTCCTTACTGTCCTCCGCATGACAATATGCCTCAACCTCTTTTCCTTTCTTCTTTAGCTGTTAAGAGAAACACTATCTTTAGATAAAAATAGATAACGATTATTAACTAAATATGTCTACATATATTCAATAAAAAAAACATCTATTATTATGTTTGAAATAATTACATCATCTTTTGTTGTTTGGTTTTTCTCTTCTCTCATCCAAATCTTTGTTTCTTCTTCTGACTTTTCTTTTTCAGCAATGTTTTTATTCACCACCTGTTTGTTACTACCTTCATTAATCTGTCAATGATAGTTAATAATATTAAAAAATCTGATGGTAATGTATTTTATTCTACATAAATGTCAAGTTAGTACCTCTGAAATCAACTGATCTATCGAGTCATCATCATCACAGAATGTCTGTTATATAATAACATATATAAATAAGTCCTATTTATTAGTAAACAATTATAATTTAGTTGAAAATACTTACAAACTGAACGTTTTGGTAGTAAGTTTCTTTAGGTATTTCCATTAGAGACTCATCTTCACTTTCTTCTTTGTTGGTCAAAACAACCTCAACTCCTTGACGATAAATTTTTAAGTCAAATGTTTTGTTGTCCATCTTCATCAACAACAATATATCATCATCTTCAATCCCAATATCATGAAATAACTTCGGACAACCTTTTGTAAACACATAATTATCATTTATTTTTTCAGTCTCAACTTTCCAAATCTGACCTGCTGCACATATGTTATAATAATCGTTGACTGGCGTGTAAGAAAAATATTTTGTCACATAAGCTTCTGGAATAACCTGAAAAATTATGTAGCATTTTATTCTCAAGTATATATATAAAGCATTTACATTACAACTATAATAAAGAAATACTCTCATTTATATAGATACTTACTATTATCTTTAAAACGCCATAACGGTTTACTGTTAACAAAGATTCACCACATATGTTATCGACGAAACAATCCATTTCAATATTTTTATCTTCCATTATCCTTAAGCGCAAGAACATCTGTTTTGTCAAATGAAGATCCCTTACAACATTACTCCATCCGTCAGTGATAACAGATTCCCCGCTTAAACTTCTTAAATAAACTGTCCAACTTCTTTGACTTTCATGATTTATCATTACTTTAGTTCTTTGCCAATAATCACCATACACACTCTTAGCAAATTCAATTGGCAACACCTGTTGTTAAATTTATGTTTTAGATACTATGTAACACAATTTATATATACTTTTTTGTACTATTTGTAGCATACCAGTTTCAACGAGAAATCTTCATCTAACACAGTTAAGCATGACCAACTCATTTTTATATACCTGTAACATACCATATACTGTTATGAACGTTTACTATTCAAATTGAATGCATAGATATAACTCTTAAGGTATAATAGATACACATTATTTTATATATATATTTCTTTATATCAATAATGATCGTAATTCATGATGTATATAAAATCTGTTTATGTATACTTTAAACAATAACAAAGGAACTGTAATCACATGAATTTATTTGATTTCAAGTAAGTAAATATATACTCAATTTCATTGATTCATTTAGTTGATCATATATTATTATATACAAGGAAATACAATAGTGTCTGACATCAATGTAATCCTACTTCAATATAAGTGATCTAAAAATATTTTCAATCTTAAAATTTATTTCATACTAATAACCTATTCAATCATCAAAATAAGAATATTAACCAACTAAATTATATTTGATCACAAGAACATCCACAAAATATATCAAACAAATAACATTATTATTCAAAATTATATACTTTGATAAAACATGCAATAAAATCTAATCCCTCTAAGATACACATAACATACACAGCATTGACGTCTAAATTTTCAATAATAGCCGGAAATAAACACCTTACAGTCAACAAAAACAATCGTCAATCATAAGTTTTATTTTATACTTATAAGATATTCAATCAATCAAATAACAATCTTAAAGCATAAATTCTATTTTTTAGAAGAAGATCCACAAAATATATCAACCAAAACACATTATTAATCGGAATTTTATACTTTAAAACACATGCAATAGAATCAAATCCCTATTACATACAAGTCGCCGGAAATATTTTTAACCGGAGCTCTATAATGTTTACCTAACATAAACAACATTCAATTTCGTCAAATTCTAAACCCTATTTCATGACAAATTTGTTAATCATCACCGGAAACAAGCCTGTTTAGTAACTAAAACAGAAAATTTGCTTCAACTGATCGGAAAAAAAATGTGTAAATCAAACCTTAGATTGCCGTCCAGGTGATCGGAAATCAATTGGATAAAGTAACTTTACCAATTTCTTCAACCGTCGATTATGGTTTCTTGAGCCTTGTGAGTGAGGTTGATAGGGTTGAATGAAGGTGACTTGATATGTTATCATTGTATATTAGATTTAATAATTTATAATTATTAAAATTATTATAATATTTTATATGATATATCCGTTCTTTATTAAATTTAAATATAATATTTAAGTTAAGTAGGTAAAATGTTGATTATAATTGTATCTTTAATTATTTTTCAATGATTTATGTCAATATTTTACATAAATAAATATATGTTATTTTGAAACACCTTTTTCTTCGATGTTTAATTTAAATCTAATATTTCCAATAAATATACAAGTATAGTAACTAATACAAATTAATGTACTTTAATGAAAGTATTACAATTTGTTATTGCTATATGTTATATTTTACATAAATAAATAGTTAAAATCAGTTTTGATTATATTGTATTTTTAATTTTAATTTTTCAATTTTCTCTTATAAATACATACTCATAATTTTTTCTTTCATTCTATGTGCTGCAGTTCTATTTGACTGTTAGTCTTCTGTCTGGAATTTCATTTTTTGGTTAACATGTATCGTCATGGTCCGTATTTTATCAAAACTATACTTGATCCGCTATCCATTCAACAGGTACATAACTTTGATTACTTTTTTTTAAACTAATTTTTTGTATTGTTTTATCCTTTTTTTTGAAATATATTTTCCGTATTTTTATTTGGTTTTCAGGCAATACCTATATGTATGAGTAGATTTATATGGATGAATAAGTTAGAATCCTCAACTGTTAGTCTTAAATTTGATGAAACACATTCATGGTGTGTTGTTATTAAATTAATAGAAGATGTTTTCTACTTTACGGATGGATGGTCTGAGGTTTTAAACTACTTTGGCCATGGATATTTCTTTATTATTTTCAACTACCTTGGTGATCGTACTTTCAAGTTCAAGCTCTTCTGTCATGATCCAAATCAAGAGTGGGGGAAACCGTTTTGTAAAATTATTCAAAATCCTTTACAAAGTCCAATGGTATATAATTTTATTATAGATTTTTATTTTTTTATCCATTTATTAATAACATAATACTCATCAATTTGTAATAATTGATTTTTTTACAGGTTATACCAGATACTTTTCTTTCTAAACATTATGATTATCCTTTACCAGATAATAAGGTTATACTTAACGTTTCAGAGAATCATAAATGGGAAGTCTGTATTAGAAAGATTGGTCGAAATTACTGTTTTGCTGATGGCTGGTTTAAATTTATTGAAGATCTAAGGTTAAACCCTGGGGATGTATTGTGTTTTAAAATTAACGACGTGAAACATTTTAATATTACCATATTCAATAAACACGGTCGTCAAGTTTTGTTAAACAACACTCCTTTGATTGAGCAAGAATATGAACATATTAGCAATGTTGAAGGTTATCGACAAGTTAGTGATGATCCTAACTATCCTTTTTTTGCAATGACAGTAACTAATGAATTGGTAATATACTATGCTGTTTTATGTTTATTTTTTGTTAAATTTTACTATTTTTCATTTAATAACATTTACATATTCTTAATGTTCTTACAAAATGTAGATTCTTCCCAAATTGATTACTGACTTAAGTGGGTTAAATGAGTTTTCTGAAGTAAAGATCAAAGTTATTAAAGAAAATACTTGGGTTAAGAATCTTCGTACACACAATATTGATGGTCAAAGAAGGTTTGTCAATCAATTTATTATCTTATTTATTTTGTATCTTTTACCCTATTTCTATATGTATTGCTAACAAAATTTTTCATATTTTATCAACCATAGGTACGGTGTTGTTGGATGGCAAGATATACTTGAAGCTGAACATATTTCCTTAGGAGATTATTGTTTTTTCAACTGGTCTAAAACGAATTCCAAGTTATTGGTTACGAAACTTCAGCAAGCATGAGTGCTACAGTAATAGACTTTCAGTTTTTATTTAAAATCCTAAAAAACATATATCTTACATTTATTTTTCTATCTCCCTTGATTTACGTTTGTGGTACAATGCTTTTGTTTTTTTAGTATTTTAAATTCAGATTTCCCTTATAATTTTATCCCTACAGTCCGTTTTTCATAACTAATATAAATCAATTATATCAGAAGTACACACATGTCATTTATCTATACACCTTATTCATCATACAATTTTTCGTTTATATATAGATTTGTATATAATCTTTTTGTTTACAAAGATAGATTAACAACCCGTGAGTATTCACGGGTTATAACCTAGTTAACTTTATATATGCAGAAAAACAAAGTTTTCCAAGGCGTTATCATGACGACTGGTTGGTGCATTGGAAGACGAGACACGACAGGCTCTACTCCAACAAATCGGATACAGTCGCTAAAGTGGTGGAAGACGTTAAATGTCACACCCCGATTTCCGGTGGGCCCAGACTTAGGGTCACTTGGCGGTCGAATAACAGTTATCACAATTTGCAGTGGAAGTATAGAGATATCCCAAAGGTAGGATCCAATAAAATGCGCTTGAGACTATTTGGGTCTTTTCGTGGAGTCGCAAATTCCATGGTTTAAAACCAAGCACTAATGAGCCTATTTCGTTATTCGCCACCTGTAGATTAATCTTTAAAAATACGTCAGCTTTGGCTGGTAAATACAATTAACCGACTCTTTTGAAAATCTTTTCAAAATATATTTGATACCATTTGGTATATCGCTTTTAAATAACTTGGGACAAACTATATCTCTCGTTACCACTTTTACATGCTTGTCATTACAGTTGGGGACTGGAAACTAAATGCCGATACATGACTAATTGACACACCACATTTTTAATACAATAAAAATATAACATTAGTGTTTGTCAGGTGTATGCCTACACCCCACGCTTAGGTCGTGACCATTTGCAATTAATGAGTCGTGATATCCAGAACACGGTCGTATTAACCCCCCTCCAATGTTTAGGTTATCAAGTAAAATGGATTAAAACAGGTTATTTGAGTTTCTTTGACATCATTTGCCCTTTATTCAATACCCAACCAAGTCCGCTACGAGGCACGGATAATCCCACTAGTTATAAATAATTAGACATATTATGTTTTTACAAGAGTTAAATGCCTTTTTAGTCCCTGTTGTAATCAAAGTCAAAGTCAAGATTGAAGTCAAAGGAGGAAAAAGTCGCTAATAGCAATCTGTCTCTCCTTGCTCAATCCTTGTTTTGACTTCTTTGACTGTAGTTAGTCTATTTTATGTTTTTACGTTAGTTGTATTATGTGGAGTAATTAATTACAATCGAAGTAATCGAAGTATATTTCTCAATACGAACCGCTTTACGACTGTGAATAATAGGAAGTAACAATGCGATAAAGTTAAATAAACAGAAGTCGAACTAATCTAATCATCATCGCGCTCGCAAACTCGAATATACGCATTTTGGGTTACGGTTATACGTGTGTGTGTGCCTTATGTGTTACTTGTGCGTGTTTATTTATGTTATATGTGGTAATCAATCGAATTGCAATCGAAACTCAATCGCAATCGAACTCAACCGAAATCGAATCATGATAACTAGTGGAGAAAGGATAGTGCTCGATATGAGTAGTTGGGATTAAAAGTAATTTGAATAGGAAACTCTATCGCATTCGCATCAATCGCAATAGAAATCGTAATATCAAAAATCATCGCACCGAACACTCGAATCAGGCAGCTGATCGATAAGGCTACCAGCCGATCGACCAGCCAGCCGATCGGACTGCTGTCCGATCGGACAGGCTGTCCGATCGAGCTGCCTGGCCGATCGGCCAGCACTTTCCTCATTTGGAAGCCTATAAATACCCCTGTCATTGTCATCCTTTCCACTTTTGGAAACCCTCTGACCGACCAGCTCGTGCTCTCCACCTTTTCTCAGATTTCTCGCGAATCCGGTAAGATCTCGTCCTAAATCTTGTACTTTATTGATCTACACGCATTCCTACACCTTTCTATCTTTTAAATCTTAACTTTTAACCGTGAAATCATCAAGATTCGAGTGTTCTAGGATGATGTCATCATGGTGTTCTTGAAGAACTTCATGTTTTTGCCTCAATCCACCAAGAATAACTTGGATCTAACCGATTTCCACATAAACAAACAAAGATCTTTCACAGATCTAAACATATTCACGGTGAAAGAAATTGAAAGATGGATTTCCGACCTTCTTTCAACTCTTTTACACTCGATGTCTTCAAAATCGGTAGAAACGGAGCTTGTGCCAACTTGCTAATCATTCCGTTTGTTGCGTGGCCTAAGATCTGGATTCTATCTACGAGGTTCACCGACTTCGGGTGATTCCTGTCCGAACAGGAGGACCAAGTAGTGACGAGGTTCAGCTGTTTGACTCGTTCTCAAAATACCTCGCTAAAACGACAAATCAAAACAACCAAGTGTTAGACGAACAGGCCGACCAGGACAAGGTGCTGTCCGATCGGACTGACGGACAGACAAGCCGAACGACTGGCCAGCCGATCGGCTAGCACTTGGGTCCCATACTTAATCAACCTAATTGAAGTGAGTATTGAACGAACTGCTGTCCGATCGGACTGCCATCCGATCGGATTACTCTTCGGCTCATGAGATACTTGACTTTAAATACTAAATCGATTTTTCAACATGTTCGATGCACGGAAATGCCACCCGATCGAACTATTGTCCGATCGAGTGACCTCTTGCTGAGGACATGTCCTTCACTGAAGTACCAGCCGATCGGGTTGCCGACCGATCGAACGATCGTCCGATCGACCGACCTGAAAGGCAAAGATACTTCAAGGTTTTCATACTACAACGAAAACTTCAAAAGTCAACCATCATACGCAAACACATCTTACTCAAAGGAAGAAACAATCCACTCGAACAGCCATCCGATCGGACTCCCGTCCGACCGGACAACTGTCCGAACGGACTGCCCACCGAACGGTCAGCCGCCTGATCGGACTATCGTCTGATCAACCAGCTGCCCGATCGATCGACACTCGTTTCCGTTTTACGCATTGCTTATCGTTATACTATCGAACTCTTCAGGCTAACCTTACTCTCAAACGCTCCCTTCAATCCATCAACCCTGTGAGTATACTCGATCCCTTTTTGCTTTATGCACTTTTGGGTGTTACATACGTTACATATACGAAATCACATCGAACACACTACACAATACTTTTTAATGCTAACCGTTACCACATGTTATACGTGACTTAATGAATGCTTGTTTGTTATGTTTACACATGGAATGTTGTCTACCTGCCTTAACGACGATAGTACTATAGTTTGGACTCAGCACCTGCTCATGCGGGGGTTGTTAAGGACAATTATTTGCATGGATTACAGTGGTGATCATGTATTACGAACTGCCTCGGGCAGTCAACCCGCAGTCATTGGTATCGATAGATCCGTGTCGATAATTAACATGCTTTGTTTTCTGCTGTGTACGTGCTGGTTATGCGTAAACTATTTCGAACTCTATATGCTATTATCAAACTTGTATACTCGCCTTTACACTATGTGTATTGACTTTTATTTTAACGTATGTGACAGGTAATTAGGATGCTTATCTGCTAGGAAAGCGAGGCTAGAATAAAGCTCTAGAGTCTAACAAATAGTTGTTTGTAGTAATTGAATCAAGGGTCTCTAGAAGCAGATAAACAATTGCTATATTTAAATCTAAGTTGTCGGAACAGAATTATTTGCCTAGACTTTGTCTGTAATAATTTGTTTACTGTTTGAGACATGGTATGGGACATGTTACTTTAAATTGAATAGTAATGATAATTGTTATGGAAACTTTTGGACAATCTGTTTCGATCAGTGCCGCGCCCTGATGATTCCGCCATCGATTGGGGTGTGACAGATTGGTATCAGAGCCATTACTATAGGGAATTAGGCGAGACTCGACCTAGTCCGGGTCGATGTCTTAGAGACCTAGACTATAGTTAGGACCCAATAGACCAACACGTGCATGTCCATTAGGGACTATGTATGAGCGTATTACTATCCTTCGCTATTCTCGCCTACGCTACACTATCACCGCACTCGAATTTTCAATAATGAGGAAGCGATTTAGTCAAGATTAGGTGTGAAAGCCACAAACTCTCGACTAAATTGCTTGATCAACCCGTATTTTCACTATTCACCTTGCGCACATCAATGTTGTTTTTATCAACTTATCAATGATCTCTTCATTATTTTTGACACACCAACTCTCTCCATTTCAAGTTTGAGGTGGTAGAATCTTTCAATCATTTGTGAAACAGTTTCACCTTTCATACAAGCAAGCGAATCAAATTCTTTTTCAATAACGAACGCTTGTTTAACGGGGAGAATTATACCAAACCAGGAGTGAAATCCATATTTTGATGAATAATCTCCTCTATTTTACTAAAATCAAGGGGAAGTTGTCAAGCCAGGAGTGAAACCTTAAACCTTGATGGCTTGTCCATGGTTTTACCCAAAACTCTCACCAAAGTCTCGACGGACTCCAACGACTTGAACTCACAGTAGGACAAGAGGGATGTGCGCCGGATGCCCAAGAATCGAGGCAGAGGCCCAGTCCTGAAGGTCAAAATGTGCACATCAAGTCCTTGAGAATGGTCGAATCACTTTGGATAGTCAATGTCTGAATAGCCGCAGACAATCTATTTCTCGATTTTTATGTGTTTCGATTCTGAGCCCGCAACTGCTGACTTTGATGACTCGTTGATTTTATTTGTTTATATGTGTTCAACTGTTTATGTGTTTAAAATTTTGAGACTTACTCGATTTTTGCTCACACTTCGATCGTCACACACAACCCGCGTTGCTTCTCTATCTCAAAACATTAGCAAATTGTTACTGACATAAGGAAACGCCGTACGCTATGATGATCGCTATACTCTACGCTTAACCCATACTAATCGCAATCGAACAATCGCAGACTTTGAATGATAGGTTTCTGTATCCTGACTACCACTGTGACTAAATGCGTACGTGCTTTTGTGTTCTGTGCTTCTGTGCCCTACGTGCTTATGTGCTTATGTGTTCCTCTGTGAATCTGTGATTTCGTGCCTACGTGTTTATGCAATTATGCGACTGTATTCCTAAGCTTTAGTAAGTATTGGATGTGTGAGGTGAGATTTGATTATGATGTGTCTGAGACCTACGACGATGTCTATTGCAGACAATGTCGTCATCAGGACACCGTCACCCACTTACTCGCCAAGAAAAGAGAGACAAACGTCTTGCTGCTATTATCGCCAAACAAGTAGCAAAAACTGTCAGTGATGTCTACGAGAACGTCAGCAAATCATCTGAGGAGTCGAGAACTGAAGGTCCTAAAGCTACTCCCAAAGCCGCCTTCAGTTTCAAGCAGTTTAAGGCTTGTGGGCCAAAAGAATTCACTGGCGAGGAAGGCCCTATAGCGTTGTTCCAATGGTTTGATTCTATTGAGGTTACTCTACGACAGAGCGGTTGCCCCGACGATCTTCGCACTCTCAACGCTATTGGCGTCTTCCAGTCCCGCGCACTAGACTGGTGGACGGCCGAGAGAAACAGGCGAGGAAACGATGCAGCTTACGGTCTATCGTGGGACGAACTCAAGGAGGTCATGCTTGAAGAATTATGTCCTCCTCATGAACGCCAGAAGTTGGAAGATGAATTCTGGCACATAAAGCAGAAGGATGGTGAAAACGCTGCTCTAACTGCTCGATTCAAGCAGCTCAGTATCATCTGCCCTGATCAGGTGAAGACTTCTGACATGGCAATCAAGAAGTATAACCGAGCCCTTCCTGACTGTCTTGCAGATTTCGTACAAGCGGCTAAGACTAAGACAATCGAGGAGACTTACCTACTGGCCGTTGAAATTAATGACAAGCAGGTCAAGGCTGGTGTCTGGGATAAAACCTCGAAGCACCTGCATCAAGCTACCGCCGCTCCAACTGCCGAAACCGCCGCTGCTCAATCGTCAAAGCCCTCACGCCGAAAGAAGAAGAACAACAACAACAGCTCCAGCAACAAGAACTGCGCAGTCACTACCACTGCTGCTCCTCTCCAGGCCGTACCGGCCCAGCAGCAGCCCCATCACCGTCCAGCTCCAACTACTTATGCACCACCAGCAAAGCGTGCATACACAGGTCCCCACCCGGTTTGCTCGACATGCTCTTATCACCATCCGGTGGGTCTTGCCTGTCGTTTCTACGCTCACTGCAACATGTACGACCACTTTACTGCTAATTGTTGTACTGGCCCTCGCAACACCCCAGCTCAAGCCACTGCTCATCAAGCTCTGCTCCCGGCTCCGCAAGGCCATCAAGCAACTCAGGCACCCGCGGTCAACGCCCGAGTTTGCTTCGCATGTGGTGACCCCAACCACTTTGCGAACATGTGCCTCAACAGGGTCGTGAAGTAGGAGCCCCAACAACACCACCAGTAGCAGCCTCAGCAGCAGCAGCAACCTCAGCAGCAGCAACAAGCCGCACGTGCCAGAACCTTCAACATCAACGCGCGTCAGGCTCAGAACGACAACAACGTGGTCAATGGTACGTTCCTTGTGAATGGTATTTATGCATCGTGTTTGTTTGATACTGGAGCCAATAATTGCTTTGTGTCGTTCGAATTTGAAAAGCTCCTTAGTCGTAAGCGCTCTTATCTACCCTCGTCATTCAATGTTGAAGTCGCTACTGGAAGAACCGTCGCCGTCAATTCTGTTCTCCGTGATTGTACTCTTGAGCTCAACAATCACATCTTCCCAATAGACCTTATTCCGATGCAGCTCGGAAGTTTCGACGTCATAATAGGCATGGACTTTCTTCGTGAAAACCATGTTGAAGTTGTGTGCTTTAACAAGATGATTCGATTCTCACTCGCGAATGGTGATTTACTGTGTGTTTATGGCGAAACCCCTTCAAAGAGTCTCAAACTCATGTCGTGTGTTCAAGCTAGCAAGTATCTCCGCAAGGAATACAAAGCTTTCTTGGCTAACATTGTAGTAGCGGAGAAGGAAAGGAAAAGGAAGACAGAAGTCAAAGACGTTCCTGTGGTTCGCGAATTTCCTCAGGTGTTCCCTGATGATCTTCCTGGACTAACACCAAGTCGTGATATCGACTTCCGTATCGACCTCATTCCTGGAGCCAACCCTGTTGCCAAAGCTCCTTACTGACTCGCGCCATCCGAAATGTGTGAACTCTCGAATCAACTCCAGGAATTACTTGAGAAAGGCTTTATTCGCCCAAGCACCTCTCCTTGGGGCGCGCCAGTCCTCTTCGTTAAAAAGAAGGATGGGTCATTCAAGATGTGCATCGACTACCGGGAATTGAATAAGCTAACCATCAAGAACCTCTATCCCCTACCTCGCATCGACGATTTGTTTGATCAGCTGCAAGGTGCTACGTGTTTCTCAAAGATTGATCTCCGTTCAGGCTATCACCAGCTACGTATTCAAGAGGAGGATATACCCAAAACCGCTTTTCGCACTCGCTACGGCCACTACGAGTTCGTTGTTATGCCTTTTGGCTTAACCAACGCACCCGCGGTCTTCATGGATCTGATGAATCGCATGTGTAAACCATATCTTGACCGTTTCGTCATCGTGTTCATCGACGATGTCTTGATCTATTCCAAATCGAAAGCCGAACACGCGCAACATCTACGTTTGGTTCTCGAACTACTACAAGGGAATCAACTCTATGCCAAGTTCTCAAAGTGTGAATTCTGGTTGGAGAAGGTTCAGTTTCTGGGTCACATAGTTAATAGTCAGGGTATCCATGTCGATCCTGCAAATATTGAAGCAGTTAAGAGTTGGATTACGCCAAAGAACCCGTCTGAAGTCCGTTCTTTTCTCGGACTAGCGGGCTATTATCGACGATTTATCGAAGGATTCTCAAAGATCGTTGTGCCGCTTACCGCTCTTGCACATAGAGACAGGTCTTTTGTTTGGGGAACTGAACAAGAGTCTTCTTTCCAAACCCTAAGCATATGCTTTGCAATGCTCCTGTTCTCACATTGCCCGATGGAAACGAAGGTTTCATTGTCTATTGTGATGCTTCCAACCTCGGTCTTGGTTGTGTTCTCATGCAACGAGACAAGGTTATAGCTTACGCTTCTCGACAGCTCAAAATCCACGAGAAAAACTATACAACCCATGATCTCGAGCTAGGCGCAGTTGTTTTTGCGTTAAAGATTTGGCGACACTACCTGTATGGTACCAAGTGTACGATCTTCACCGATCATAGGAGCCTGCAACATGTCGTTGATCAGAAAGAACTTAATATGCGTCAACGCCGATGGGTAGAACTTCTCAATGATTACGATTGTGAGATTCGTTATCACCCAGGCAAAGCAAATGTCGTTGCCGACGCGCTCAGCAGACGGAGTTATTTGCTCAGCATTCGTAATACCCAAGCCCTATACGATCTCAAAACTCTCATCCGCGAAGCCCAACACGCCGGTTTTAATGAATGCACCTTGAAGAGGGAGAGAATCTATCATGATGGAGCTCAGCTTGTATGCAAATCGAATGGGATCTTCTATTTTCTGGACCGAATTTGGATCCCTAAGCGGACCGAATTGCAAAAGATCTTGATGGACGAAGCCCACAAATCTCGGTATTCTATTCATCCCGGTGCCGATAAAATGTACCAGGCTCTTCGTTACAAGTACTGGTGGCCGGGGATGAAAAGGGATATCGCTCTCTACGTTGGGAAGTGCCTGACTTCTGCAAGGGTCAAGGCTGAACATCAAAGGCCCTCTGGCTTACTCGAGCAACCCCCAATCCCTATGTGGAAATGGGAGAGCATAGCTATGGACTTCATAACAAAGCTTCCGTACACGTCATCAGGTCACGGCAATGTTTGGGTTGTTGATCGTTTAACCAAATCAGCCCACTTTCTACCAATACGAGAAGACTACAAGGTGGAACGATTAGCCCGAATTTACACCGACGACATCATTTGTAATCATGGGACGCCTCATGACATCATCTCTGACCGGGATGCTTGGTTTACCTCGCGATTGTGGGAAACGTTTCAAGCGGCTCTTGGTACTACGCTGAACCTGAGTACCGCATTCCATCCTCAGACCGACGGCCAGACTAAGAGAACGTTTCGTACTCTTGAAGATATGCTCCGTTCGTATGTCATAGACTTCAGTGGTAATTGGGACAAATACCTTCCATTAGTCGAATTCCCGTATAACAACAGTTATCATACCAGCATCCAAATGGCACCATTCGAGGCTTTATATGGAAGAAGATGTCGATCGCCTATTGTGTGGCACGAGATCGGTCACTCACAATTAACCGGTCCTGAGCTATTGCAAGAAACGACTGACAAAGTCCTCCAAATTCGAGACAACTTGTTGAAAGCTCGGAGTAGACAGAAAAGTTATGCCGATAGACGACGCAAGCCCCTTGAATTTGACGTTGGCGACTACGTACTCCTAAAGGTATCACCTTTGAAGGGTGTGGTCAGATTCGGCAAGAAAGGGAAACTAGCGCCTCGATATGTTGGACCTTTTAAGGTTCTGGAAAGGATCGGAAAAGTCGCCTACAGACTCGAACTACCGGAGGAACTTAGTAACGTCCACCCGACTTTCCATGTGTCAAACCTCCGAAAGTGCCTGGCTGAGCATGATTTAATTATACCGCTCGATGACCTCCAAATAAACGAAACACTGCACTTCGTGGAAAAGCCTATTGAAATCATGGATCGCCAAACCAAGCAGCTCAGGCGCTCGCGCATTCCTATCGGGAAGGTCCGATGGGAAGGCAAACGAGGCGTAGAGTTCAGTTGGGAACTCGAAAGTGACATGACGACTGGTTGGTGCATTGGAAGACGAGACACGACAGGCTCTACTCCAACAAATCGGATACGGTCGCTAAAGTGGTGGAAGACGTTAAATGTCACACCCCGATTTCCGGTGGGCCCAGACTTAGGGTCACTTGACGGTCGAATAGCAGTTATCACAATTTGCAGTGGAAGTATAGAGATATCCCAAAGGTAGGATACAACAAAATGCGCTTGAGACTATTTTGGGTCTTTTTCGTGGAATCGCAAATTCCATGGTTTAAGACCAAGCACTAATGAGCCTATTTTGTTATTCGCCACCTGTAGATTAATCTTTAAAAATACGTCAGCTTTAGCTGGTAAATACAATTAACCGACTCTTTTGAAAATCTTTTCAAAATATATTTGATACCATTTGGTATATCATTTTTAAATAACTTGGGACAAACTATATCTCTTGTTACCAGTTTTACATGCTTGTCAATACAGTTGGGGACTGGAAACTAAATGTCGGTACATGATTAATTGACACACCACATTTTTAATATCATAAAAATATAACATTAGTGTTTGTCAGGTGTATGCCTACACCCCACGCTTAGGTCGTGACCATTTGCAATTAAATGAGCCGTGATATCCAGAACACGGCCGTATTAACCCCCCCAATGTTTAGGTTATCAAGTAAAATGGATTAAAACGGGTTATTTGAGTTTCTTTGACATCATTTGCCCTTTATTCAATACCTAACCAAGTCCGCTACGAGGCACGGATAATCCCACTAGTTATAAATAATTAGACATATTATGTTTTTACAAGAGTTAAATGCCATTTTAGTCCCTGTTGTAACACCCTAGTGTTTCGAAAGTCAAAGTGAAAGTCAAGATTGAAGTCAAAGGAGGAAAAGATCGCTAATAGCAATCTGTCTCTCCTTGCTCAATCCCTGTTTTGACTTCTTTGACTGTAGTTAGTCTATTTTATGTTTTTACGTTAGTTGTATTATGTGGAGTAATTAATTACAATGGAAGTATATTTCTCAATACGAACCGCTTTACGACTGTGAATAATAGGAAGTAACAATGCGATAAAGTTAAATAAACGAAAATCGAACTAATCTAATCATCATCGCGCTCACAAACTCGAATATACGCATTTTGGGTTACGTTTATACGTGTGTGTGTGCCTTATGTGTTACTTGTGCGTGTTTATTTATGTTATATGTGGTAATCAATCGAATCGCAATCAAAACTCAATCGCAATCGAACTCAACCGAAATCGAATCATGATAATTAGTGGAGAAAGGATAGTACTCGATATGAGTAGTTGGGATTAAAAGTAATTTCAATAGGAAACTCTATCGCATTCGCATCAATCGCAATCGAAATCGTAATATCAAAAATCATCGCACCGAACACTTGAATCAGGCAGCTGATCGATAAGGATTCCAGCCGATCGAACAGCCAGCCGATCGGACTGCTGTCCAATCGGACAGTCTGTCCGATTGAGCTGCCTGGCCGATCGGCCAGCACTTTCCTCATTTGGAAGCCTATAAATACCCCTGTCATTGTCATCCTTTCCACTTTTGGAAACCCTCTGACCGACCAGCTCGTGCTCTCCACCTTTTCTCAAATTTCTCGCGAATCCGGTAAGATCTCGTCCTAAATCTTATACTTTCTTGATCTATACGCACTCCTACACCTTTCTATCTTTTAAATCTTAACTTTTAACCGTGAAATCATTAAGATTCGAGTGTTCTAGGATGATGTCATCATGGTGTTCTCGAAGAACTTCATGTTTTAGCCTCAATCCACCAAGAATAACTTGGATCTAACCAATTTCCACATAAACAAACAAAGATCTTTCACAGATCTAAACATATTCACGGTGTAAGAAATTGAAAGATGGATTTCCGACCTTCTTTCAACTCTTTTACACTCAATGTCTTCAAAATCGGTAGAAACGGAGCTTGTGCCAACTTGATAATCATTCCGGTGGTTGCGTGGCCTAAGATCCGGATTCTATCCACGAGGTTCACCGACTTCGTGTTAAACATGAAACACCGTTCCGAAATGTTCGCTAGACGGATTTGGGTGATTCCTGTCCGAACAGGAGGACCAAGTAGTGACGAGGTTCGGTTGTTTGACTCGTTCTCAAAATACCTCGCTAAAACGACAAATCAAAACAACCAAGTGTTAGACGAACAGGCCGACCAGGACAAGATGCTGTCCGATCGGACTGCTGACCGAACGGACAGCCAGCCGAACGGACAGACAAGCCGAATGACTGGCTAGCCGATCGGCTAGCATTTGGGTCCCACACTTAATCAACCTAATTGAAGTGAGTATTAAACGAACTGCTGTCCGATCGGACTGCCATCCGATCGGATTACTCTTCGGATCATGAGATACTTGACTTTAAATACTTAATCAATTTTTCAACATGTTCGATGCACGGAAATGCCACCCGAAAGAACTACTGTCCGATCGAGTGACCTCTTGCTAAGGACATGTCCTTCACTGAAGTACCAGCCGATCGGGTTGCCGACCGATCGAACGATCGTCCGATCGACCGACCTGAAAGGCAAAGATACTTCAAGGTTTTCAAATACTACAACGAAAACTTCAAAAGTCAACCACCATACGCAAACACATCTTACTCAAAGGAAGAAACAATCCACTCGAACAGCCATCCGATCGGACTCCCGTCCGACCGGACAACTGTCCGAACGGACTGCCAACCGAACGGTCAGCCGTCCGGTCGGACTACCGTCCGATCGACACTCGTTTCCGTTTTACGCATTGCTTATCGTTATACTATCGAACTGTTTAGGCTAACCTTACTCTCAAGCGCTCCCTTCAATCCATCAACTGCTGTGAGTATACTCGATCCCTTTTTGCTTTATGCACTTTTGGGTGTTACATACGTTACATATACGAAATCACATCGAACACACTACACAATACTTTTTAACGCTAACCGTCACCGCATGTTATACGTGACTTAATGAATGCTTGTTTGTTATGTTTACACATGGAATGCTGTCTACCTGCCCTAACGACGATAGTACTATAGTTTGGACTCAGCAGCCGCTCATGCGGGGGTTGTTAAGGACAATTATTTGCATGGATTACAGTGGTGATCATGTATTACGAACTGCCTCGAGCAGTCAACCCGCAGTCATTGGTATCGATAGATCTGTGTCGATAATTAACATGCTTCGTTTTCCGCTGTGTACGTGCTGGCTATGCGTAAACTATTTCGAACTCTATTTGCTATTATCAAACTTGTATACTCGCCTTTACACTATGTGTATTGACTTTTATTTTAACGTATGTGACAGGTAATTAGGATGCTTATCTGCTAGGAAAGCGAGGCTAGAATAAAGCTCTAGAGTCTAACAAATAGTTGTCTGTAGTAATTGAATCAAGGGTCTCTAGAAGCAGATAAACAATTGCTATATTTAAATCTGAGTTGTCGGAACAGAATTATTTTCCTAGACTTTGTCTGTAATAATATGTTTACTGTTTGAGACATGGTATGGTATATGTTACTTTAAATTGAATAGTAATGATAATTGTTATGAAAACATCTGGACAATCTGTTTCGATCAGTGCCGCGCCCCGATGATTCCGCCATCGGTTGTGGTGTGACACCTGTGGTTTGTCCATTTTTTCCAGTTTAGTCCAAAGGTTTGAAACGTTGTCATTTTAGTCCATTTGTTTCAAACGTTGCCATTTTAGTCCACTGGGTTAACTTTATCCATTTTTTATGTTAACGAGAAAGGCAATTCGGTCATTTTATATGGCCAAATTGCCCTTCTAGTTAATAGAATTACATATAAAATGACTGAATTGCCCTTCTCATTAATAGAAAAAATGTGTGAAGTTAACCCAATGGACTAAAATGGCAACGTTTGAAACTATTTGGACTAAAATGGTAACATTTCAAACCTTTGGACTAAACTGGCAACATTTCAAACCATAGGGACTAAAATGGCATTTAACTCTTTTTACTTTTATTTCTTTTTAATTAAGTTTTTTAAAGAAATAGAATACGAAAGGGTAATATAAAAAAATTGGAGAAAAAAAGCCTTACGTGAATATTTAACAAACTCAGATTTCTTTTTCCGTTTCTCAACATCAACAGGCTTCAGATTTTGTGAACATTTACGACCAATGTGTCCAACTTGTTGACATTTAAAACATGTTTTCTTCGAAACATCTTTGGCCTGTTCTTGTCGTTTCTTTTGAGCATAGAATTCTTCGTTAGTCTTTCGACTAAATCGGAGTTTTTTCTCTTTTTTTGAACTTGTTCCATGAACAAAGTTTATCTTTTTTCTGAAAATTTGTTTGTTTAAACCTTTTCTTTTGATTTTATTTCTTTTAATAACCCAAACCAGCCTTTATGTTTTTCTTTTTGTAACCTGGTTTGTTATAAAAAGCTTTCTTGCCCTTACCTGCAAAATTTTCAATTTCAGATTTTTTGATTTCTACCAATTTAAACACTTTTCCAATCTTTTTTCGCAATCACATTTTGATTCAGAACCTCAACATTTGAGAATAATTTGTCCGATCCAACCGTATAATATGCCAACAATATTGGATCATCATTTGCATCTGTCTCAGATTTTGAATTCTTCAGATAGTTTTTATAAAACTTTCTTCATCTTCAATCTGTGACTCAGAATTATCATTTTTGGTGGAATTATTTTGATTTCTGTCGCAACCCCCGGCCCCTAGTCACCTGGGAGCGGGCGGCCGCGAACTCAGATTCAGTGGTATCGGTGTTTACCAGTTTGGCAGCGGAATTTACATCAGGACCGTAGTTAGGAAATACTTTTTCAGAGTAAAATACCACGTTTTTATAATATTAAATACGTGGGAAATTCCCAAGTTTCTATTACAAACATGTTTATAGGGATAAACCCTATTTTATTGAATAAAAACATCTTCTTTATTTAGGTAACTTTTATAGCAATTTTTCCAAGCCTTCAGTGCTATCTAGCTGGCTTTTATTTGGCTTTCACATTTTGTTACCTGAAACGCATTTAAAAACATTTTATCAGTGGGAAATACTGGTGAGTGAATCCCAATTTAATCAAGAAGTGTTTTATCAGTTTACAACATTGAGGGCGATCTCGTAATTACATTTGTTTATTTTTCTACTTTAATTACCACCCACGGTACTGTCAACCCGACTTGTGGTCATGTTACTACTCACAGTGTAGTAACAAATTTGTATACAAAACCCTAACATACCGACGATAATTGTAGAATACAAATACTCAATCACTGTTTAATATAATGTAAAACATTTGAGGTTTTGTAAAAACAGTTTGCAAAAAGGTTCACGAAAAAGGAGATTACTCACATTGCTACTTTAGGTAGTTTTCCTGTGATTTCATGGTTATAATCTAGTTAAATAAACAATGCACATGCGTTAGTATAATAACCCAAATTTTACATTAGTTATATCCTCCTCGAGACAGAACTCCAACGGCTACGTCGGGCAGAGCCTCGACAGCCGTTACGAAGCACTAGATCAATCGGGCAGCGTATCTAATACGTAACTGGGGGTTATGATACTTACAACGAGGCAGAACTTCGTTATTTTAGTGGTATAATGCCCGGGTATTACTTCTACTATAAGAAATTGAGAGAGAGAGAGAGAGAGTTTGAAATTTTGAACGGTTTGCAACTGAATCCGATCGATCCTATTTATAGTGCTGATCAGGCACTTTGTCGCGTACCGCGAAGGCCGAAGACAAAGTCTTCGCGGCCCGCGAGGACTTGTAGACTATGTCCTAGCTTTGCTGAGTTGACCCGTAACCTCCACACGCGTCACGACACGTGGCACCCTAGGGTGCGGCCTGAGATCCCAGCTGTCGCGGCCCGCGACAGAGCTAGCCATCGGCTTAGCGGCCCGCGAGCGATGATGAAATTTTGTTTTTATTTAATTTTTGTAAAATTAAAGTATTTAGGGCCTATTTCTCGTATACGGGGTGTATTTTAGGGCGTATAGGGGTGTTATAATTATTTTAAGAGTGTCGGAAATATTTTAGGAGGGTTGTTATATCCTCCTCACCTTGTTTTAGAACTCGTCCTCGAGGTCTACTGGAACAGGTGTGGGTATTTCCTCTGCATTTTTTATTCAAGCTCCCAAGTGTATTCTGGTCCTCTCTTGGAATCCCATTTCACTTTGAATAGAACTAATCTCTTATGTTTGGGATTCTTGACTTTCCTGTCTTCAATTTGTAGAGGTCTTTCTATAAACTTAAGTTTATCATTTACCTCTATATCCTTAAGAGGTACCACTAATGATTAATCGGCTAAGCACTTTTTGAGATTACATACATGAAATACATAATGTATTCCTGCCATTTCCTCTGGCAGTTGTAGCTGATAGGCTGCATGTCCTATTCTTCTAATAATCTCAAAAGGTCCAACATACCCGGGGCTTAGCTTTCCTCTCTTGATGAATCTGACTACTCCTTTCCAAGGAGAGACTTTTAACAATACCTTGTCGCCTGCCTGAAATTCTAACGGCTTCCGCCTGTTATCAGCATAACTCTTTTGTCGATCACGTGCTGCTTTTAGTCGTTCCTTGACTTGAATAATCCTGTCCGTTGTTTCTTGTACTATTTCTTGTCCAGATAGTTGCTTTTCTCCAATTTCTGCCCAACAGACTGGAGTTCGGCACTTTCGTCCATAAAGTGCTTCGAATGGTGAAGCATTGATACTGGTATGATAGCTGTTATTATAGGAAAATTCTATCAACGGTAAGTGATCATCCCAATTTTCCCCGAAATCAATTACACAAGCTCTAAGCATATCTTCCATTGTCTGAATTGTCCTTTCACTTTGTCCATCCGTTTGAGGATGATAAGCGGTGCTTAGATTTAGCTTGGTTCCCATTGCTTTTTGGAAACTTGTCCAAAAATGAGAAGTAAAATGGCTATCTCTATCAGACACAATAGATAAAGGAATTCCATGTAAGGAAACTATTTCATTTACATACAACTTAGCTAACTGTTCCATACTGAAAGTTTCCTTCATCGGTAGGAAATGAGCATACTTGGTTAATGATGTGGGGTAAAATACACATATTTGTCCCGTGTAAAGTGTATAATTGTTGTATAAGTTTTATTTGTTTTTATTTAGTTTTAGTATTATATTATTTTATTTTGTGTTTTGGCAGGTCCTGGTACAAATGGAGCGAAAAAGAGTGATAATTAAATAACCAGTCAGTTGGGCAAAGTGGTGGCGCCAGTGACCGAATAAAATTCGCCGCTATTTTCTTGTTGGGCCGCATGAAGTTTGGGCTGCTAAAATACCCATCAGACGAAACAAGCTGCTATATTACTATTATATATTAAAGGAAAAGTCTTGGACAAATTAAAAAGCATCTTTGGGCAAGAGAATCTTTGCAAGATATGGAGCCCAACATCAATTACGTGACTTCATGAGAATTGGGCTTTAGAACATTTACATTTACATTGTATTATTATTATGAAGCACTACTGAATCCTATGAAACTAAAAAAGGAATCTTATTTAGACTTGGAGGCAAAGGAATTATATTGGGACGAATTATTAATCATTGGAGACATGAGCCTATTATTTTACCAAAAGAGGGGAGTATATACATTATATCAGACGAAAACTACATCTAATTCACCTTGAGATGCACGCAAGATTATGAGGGGCAGGCCCACTAGGTTTTCTATGTCATATATTATTAATATAAGAGGCCCATTATTTGCTTAGTCTTTGGGGAGAGGAGAACCCTACTGTAAGGGGATGTATACGACAGAAGGCTGGACGCACAACAGGGGGAGACGAATTTTAGAGCATCTTTGCAAGGAGCAAGTCTAGAATTATTGGAGTGGAACAAGAAGCTTGGAGATCAAGGAATTACCGGGTTTTGTTACCTATTCTTCTTATTTTCTATTTTTCTTTGTTCCATGCCTATGAATTCAGATTACAAACCTTGTTTGATTGTTTTTAAAACCATGATTCTTGGCTAAAACTCTTTAACAACCTAGGCTAATGACAATAGTTTAATAAAGTTTGGATTTTTATTCTGTTTTTAAGTGGTTTATGGATTTTCTTGTATTGTAACGGCTATGGAATTTTAACTTGGTGTATATGCATGCTTGATATTGTTTTATTGCTATTTATTGCTTCGTATAATGCTTGGTGACGGTCTATATCACATAATAGGGTTGTGCTAGGGTTCTTGATTTAGGTGAGTGTCTATATCACATAATAGATCATTAATCCTTTAGGGTGAAAACGCGTAAGTAACCTTAGAAGTAATATTCGGTAATTTAATAAAATCAAGTGTTCTGCTAATCTTGTCGCTGTGAGGCTCGAGGTTATTAATAGGTCTTGGTTTGGTTTATAGCTAGGTCTAAGAAATTGGTCTAGTCCTTAAACATTCTCTTGTCTATTAAACCACGATTAAAACCCATAGTTGCCTTAGAATTTCTTGTTGTAAGGTAGATCGTCATATTAGGGCACTTTCAAGAAGTTAGAGGACTGTGAGGAAATCTAAAAGCCGGTAATCGTAACAGCCTAGGTAGTGCCACAAGAATCACCTTGAGAAGGATCGAGGGGCTTAGTTGGTGTCTTAATAGGTTTAGCATTTAAAGCTTAGAGTGTCTAGATTAGGGTTAATTTTAGTTGTTTTTATTAAACCACTTTTAGCACATCAGTTAACCTATCTACAATCACCCAGATTGTATCATTACCTTTTCGTGTCTTGGGTAATTTGGTAACAAAGTCCATTGTTATCAATTCCCATTTCCATATTGGCATTTCTAATTGTTGCAGCAAACCTGAGGGTTTCTGATGTTCAGCTTTGATCTGTGAACAGGTTAGACACTTGGCAACATAAGCTGCTATATCCTTTTTCATTCCTATCCACCATAAATTCTTTCTTAAGTCTTGATACATCTTATCACTTCCAGGATGCATCGTATATTTAGACTTATGGGCTTCTTCTAATATTCGGTGGCGTAGGTTTCCGAGTTTGGGTATCCAAATCCTTTTCTTATGGAATCTCCAAATTCCATCTGTTCCTTGTTCTAATTCCTTAATCATTCCTTTCAATTACTCAGTATCATCCTTGATTACTGATTCTTGTACTTCTCTAATTTGCTCATTTAAATCTACCTGCAGATTTAATTTAATAGAATGTACTCTTTTGGGCTTTTCATTATACTTTCAACTTAAAGCATTAGCTACTACATTAGCCTTTCCTACATGGTACTGGATATTACAATCATAATCACTAAGTATTTCCATCCAGCGTCTTTGTCTCATATTTAATTCCTTTTGCCCGAAAACATATTTTAAACTCTTATGATCGGTAAAAATGGTAAACTTACTACCGTAAAGGTAATGTCTCCAAATTTTCAGGGCAAAAATTATAGCTCCTAATTCTAAATCATGGGTTGAATAGTTTTCTTCAAGATTCTTAAGTTGTCTAAACGCATAGGCTATAACCTTTTGACGTTGCATCAACACACATCCATAACCTAACTTAGAAGCGTCACAATAGACTACAAAGTCTTCAGTTCCTTCTGGTAACACTAGTATGGGTGCGTTGGTTAATATTTGCTTAAGAATTCTAAAGGCTTCTTCCTGTTTCGGTCCCCATTCGGTTAAGAGAATGGCTATTCTAGAAAAATCTCGGATAAACCTTCTATAATAACCGGCCAGTCCTAGAAAACTTCTAACCTCTGTTGGTGATTCAGGGACTTTCCACTTAGTAATTGCCTCAATCTTTGTGGGATCCACATGAATTCCTTCATGATTAAATAAATGTCCAAGAAACTGTACCTCCTCTGACCAAAATTCGCATTTCGAAAATTTAGCATAAAGCTTTTCTTTTCTCAGCAAATTTAGAAGTGCATGCAGATGCGCTGCATGTTCCTCTCTACTCTTAGAGTAAACAAGAATATCATTTATAAAGACAATTATGAATTTAATTATGAATTTATCCAAATATGGCTTACATATTCGGTTCATCATGTCCATAAATGCGGCTGGGGCGTTGGTTAAACCAAATGGCATGACAGTAAATTCATAATGACCATACCTTGTCCTAAAAGCGGTCTTAGGAATGTCCTCTTCTTGTACCCTTAATTGATGATATCCTGAGCGTAAGTCGATCTTAGAGAAAAATCGAGCTCCTTGCAATTGATCAAACAGATCATCGATTCTCGATAATGGGTACCGATTTTTAATCGTGACCTTGTTCAATTCTCGGTAATCAATGCACATACGCATTGACCCGTCTTTTTTTTTAAAAATAAGATCGGTGCTCCCCATGGCGATGAACTTGGCTGTATTAATCCTTTTTTCAAAAGTTCGTCTAATTGTTTCTTCAATTCTTGCATTTCTGCTGGTGCCAAACGGTAAGGTGCTTTGGCAATTGGTGATGTCCCTGGTAGTAGATGAATTTTGAATTCAACTTCCCTGTCTGGTGGTAATCCTGGTAATTTTTCTGGAAACGCATCTGGAAACTGAGATACTATGGGAATATCTTTTAGTTCTTTTCCTTTAGTGTTAATGATTATAGAAATCAAATACACTAGTGATCCTTTTCTTGCATAACTGGTTGTTTGCATTACAGAGATGAATTTTGTGGATCTAGATGGCTTATCTCCTTTAATTGTGATCTTTTCACCCTTTGGTGAATTTACTTGGATTGACTTTTGATCACATAGAATACTGGCTTTATTGGCTACTAACCAATCCATCCTAATACAACATCAAATCCTGCCAGATTCATTGGATAAAGATTTGCAATAAACTTTTGATTTAAAAATTCTATTCTTGCTCCCTGCAAAATTTCAGTAATCTTAATGGATTCTCCATTTCCTATCTCTACTAAACATTCTTGTTGGAGTTTAGTTAATGGTTGATTGAGAAGTTTGCAAAATGAAGTATTAATAAAACTTTGGTTCGCACCAAAGTCAAATAATACTTTAGCAAAAACATCATTAACTAAAAACGTACCGGAATCACGTCCGGGATCATCTTTGCTTCTTCGGCTGTCAGAGCAAATGCTCTAGCATTTTTAGTAGTCTTGTTGTTCATGGCTGGAGCTAGTTTCGGATAGTTCGGCTTGATATGCCCTTTTTCTCCACAGTTGAAACACACTCCATTACTGGGTTTCTTCCTACAATCTTCTTCCTTGTGTCCTGGTATCTTGCAGAAGTTGTAGTAGGTGGAGCATCTTTCTGAATGTTTCTTTTTGCAGGCCTTACAGTAAGGTGCGGAGGTAGAACCTACGTTTTTCCCACGGTTGGAATTTTCGTAGAGAAATTCTTGGGTAAGCTTCTGAGCTAGGTTCTTTCTCTGGTTTTCTTCTTACGTACGTACTAATTCATCGGTCAAGGTATTGGCTAGTTCTACAGCTTCTTCTATAGTTTGTGCTCTAGCTGCCTTGACTGCATGTCTAATTTCACTGATTAATCCCCAAATGTAACGGGAGATTAATACTGGTTCTGGTGATGCAAGGGTTGGTACTATTCTAGCATATTCAAAGAATAACATAGTGTAACCCTTACTGTCTACTCCAGTCATTCTAAGGTTTAAGAACTTATTAGCTATTTGTTGTTTTTCATTGGGAGGACAAAATTTCCTTTCCACCATATTTTTAAACTCAGTCCATTCCATATTATAGGTTCTGTCACTTCCCCTATACTGGAGGATAGTGTTCCATCATTCTAAAGCTGAGTTCTTAAACAGATTGGAAGCAAACATTATCTTATCCTCTTCTGCGCACTTGCTTATTTTTAAGACTGCCTCAGTCTTTTCTATCCAGCGTAGGGTTGCAATGGCTCCTTCATTGCCCGAGAATTCTATTGGTTTACAAGACCAAAATTCTTTATAAGAATAACCATAAGACATGGTTTTTCTTCTTTTTTGGAATAGGCACTTGAAGTAATGGTCCATTATTTACGTTGGGACTAGGTTCAGTAGGTGGGCGTTTACTTCCATTATTACTTTTATTATTATCCGCTTCCTTAACCGTTTTGATAATATATGGCATTGCGTCTATAATCCCTTATGCCACTATGTGTTGGATGGCACTATTATCTATCTGGTTTCAGTTATTATCGTTATTCTGGTTTTCTTGATTCACTTCGTTGTCCATCTGGATTATGAATATTTACCAAGTATTAATATCACAAAACAATATTTAATGCAAATAATCACACAACACGAACACATTGATCCAAAATCGTCGTACATTGCGACCTTTACTCTATTGTATATATATGCATCTATATCTATTACAACCACAACTGAAATTTGAAATACAATACTAGTATGCATCAATAGTTATAGGATGATCTATTTTAGTTGATTATTATATTATTATTTTATTATTATATTTTTTTTTCAACTTACACACATACATATATATATATATATATATATATATTATTACTATTACTCATAGGGGTTCATCCAATATTGCATGTTGCGCTCGTCATATTTCCAGATGAGTCTCTCCCCTATCTGTCTTATTCTTTCACTTCCTTCTAATATCTCCTCACCAAAGGTGCGGAGTTCTTGCACATTCTCAGTGCTCATGGGTGGTGCAGGTGCTGTATCGGGTCAGGGTATTGTAGCATTGGTTCTTCCTAAGGGTACAGGTTCTCTAGAATCTCTCGAATATACCGGTCATTATCCCAGTATGGGTCTAGCGGGTCAAGGTCTGGGTAGGGTGCTACTAGGTTTTGCATGGGTTCGTCTTGTGGGTGGAGTTCTGGGTAATCCCTATGGTCGTCAAACCATGGGTCATAATCTGGGGGATGGGATGCTGGTACTCTAGGGATTTCAGCATGGCCGAAAGCAGGTGCTGGAATTTGGTTTCCTGAATAAGGGTAGTGGCTGTGGTGCTATAACTTGTTCCAGGTTCGGGTCTGCGGCTGTGATAGCTAGTATGTGGAAATTTGCTAGTCGTCTATTGATTATATCCTGAGTTTGAGCATTCATTTCTCTATTCGCAGCTGCTAAAGCTCTCTGCTGCTGTAACTTTCTCATCTTTTTCCTACGCTCGTGAGCTCCTCTGCTGAACCATCCACTCTTCTTGGGAGGGAATGGCTCTTCAGATTGTGCTTTGAATACGAAAATCCCTTCTTCAGTGTCAGCTGAATACCCCGAGAGGTAGGCTGGGAAGAAGTTCCTTCGTCCCTAGGAGAGCTGGACAATTGACGATAAGCGTCTGATGGTCCTTGATCACTCATACTGTAAACTAACTGAAGAAACACTAGATTAATCGATCAGAATCAATTATCTAGGGGGTTTGAATCCGCATAAAAAGGTAAGTTTCCTCTCGTTTGATTCGACTGCAACTGATCTCCTTCTCCGATAACTCTGCAAAAAAGAAGCACCGTTAGCCTCGCCAAGGGGAGAAAAGGGTTCTCTCCTTGACCCGTCTCCGGTGTGAGAATAAGTATGGGTTATGAAGAAGAAGATGTATTTGAGAAGTGTGTGTAACTTGCCTTCATACCTGGGTTGTTTCTCATATTTATAGCCGGGAGTCTTTGGGCGGGAAAACCTGTTAGTGAAAAGTTAACGGAAGATGCTAACCCCGTAAGCGGTTACATCTCCTTCCGTCAAGCTTCTTGATCTGACGTGAGTGCACGCGGATCGCTGATTAGATCTATGGCTGGGGATTTGCCATGTGGAAAGTGATTAAGTGGAGTTTTCTTTCCAATTACATGCCATCATTGTGATTTCAGGGAGGCCTGAGATGGCGACACGTGTCCAGACGTTATAACCGTCTTAGTGGTGCACGATTGAGTTCCTTCTAGAAAATTACTGCTGTAATCTGGTGTGACTCCTTATCGTGTGGAATCAGCTAAATAACTAAATCCCAAGTCTGGGTAAATAATATCAAAGTCTGGATATTGAGCGGAAGTGTTTACTTTAGGATTTTTATCCTTTGCTTATGGGAGAAAGCGCAAGGACTTATGATTTCCTTTTGGCGCAAGTGTTGAATGTTGCTTTAAACTTTTCTTTTGAAAATCTTTAAATTTGAATGAGACTGATACAGTAAAACTGAGTGACAGTATGTCACTGTCAGTTGTTTTTTACTGTCCGTATCTTGCACGCGCGTGTGTAAGCGCGTTTGGTGTTGGTTTTCACTCTCTCTGCTGCTTGGAGAACTGTGATATCTGAAAAAGGTTTTGTGGCGGTTACCGATGCTATTTATTGCGATGAGTATATATAACGTTTGAGTAACCCCCTTTGTGTGTAATCATTGTTTTGTTGAAACTTTTCTTGTTCCTTTCTTCTAAGAAAAGATTTATCATTCCTACCTCTTATGTCAACCGGAGAACATCAAGAAGATCTTTCTGAAGAAATGTCGACTGAACTTCCATCATTAAAGTGGCCTAGAGCGACCTTCGATGGTTTGGTTCGGAATTTCAAATTTCCGGAGAACTGGGGTGCTCTGAACCCTGAAGAGGGGCAGACTGCAGCGGATGCTCCGGCTGGGTATATTACCCTTTTTTGGGATTTTTCTGTGAAGGCAACTTTCATTTGCCTGTTACTAAATTTTTCCTTGAATTCCTTGAGTACTATAAGTTGCATATGTAACGCCCGACTCTTTTGTACTTTCCATTTATAGAAAGTTTTGTTCGTATTTCTATTTTTGGAAACCTTGTATTCTTGTAATCGTTCTTTCCTTGTAATCATTGTCAAACCGAGACTTGGATCATTAATGAAACTTGTATTTTGTTACATTATTGTGGTACGCACTCTAATTATGCTCATATGTTCGATTAGTGAATCAATTTATGCTTGAACGTTATTCTTGGAAACTATGTGCTAAACTTGTAATTAAACTAAACTTATGCATTGGACGTGTTTTGAACGAGAATGATACTTGGTTATGACATTTATACGCTTAATTATACTTTGATTTTGATCATCGTACTTGATTACACCTTATACTATGCTTTTATGGCCAAACAAGTCCCTAAACTCTCAAACTTGCACCTAAAAGAATCAAATATAAACTTCAGGGGGTCAAAGTGCAACATAATGAAACTTGCCGGAACTAGGGCGCCGCGTGATGCCAAGGCCCTAGGCGTCACGCTAGGCCCCTGTTTCGGCCGACCTTGTGTTTTCTTGAGCTGTTGCACGAAATCCCATTAATCCAACTCACCCAATCACCTTTAATCCACCTCTAATCACCTCCAATCAACTCTAAACTCTTCCATTATAAATACCCACCTTCTCCAACCCATTTTACACTTTCACAACTCTCTAATCTTTACAAAATTGCTCTCAAATCTGCTGTGAATCTGAGTTTTGGACAGATTCGTGTACCTTCACAAAAGTGAGTGTAACTTGCTCATTTCTCAACCAAATCACTTGGTTCTTCTTCCTATTGCTTTGTTATGTCCTTGGGTTTGAATCCTTGGTTTTTCCTTGGAAGAATCATGCTTGGATTTGCCCTAAAATGGACTAAAACTTTCTGTTTTGTTTATTATTATTCAACAACTTGTTATTTCTTATCAAACTTGAGCCTACTCATCTCACACCTATGTCCTAATGCTTACAACACTTCTCGTGGTTGGTTAAGCTTAAAAACAAGGTTGAGACACTTAAAAATCAGAGGATAAAACCTCATAAACTTGGTGTTTTGTTTAGGGTTTTAACCCACAAGTCATGTCAAACTTGGACTTTGATGCATGAGTGATTATGGAACAACTTGGGTTGTCCAAACATACAATCCTCACATGATTTGATGATTTCTATTAGTTTGGTTTCTTTTACACACTTGTATAAACCTTAGTTCGTGACCCTCCTTGGTTGTCTTTACATCAAGTGAAGTGGTGAACATCAAAGGGGTTCCTAAACGGAAGCTTAGTCTTCCTACCCCATACATGACATCCTTGTAACTAGAGGTGCCTAAATGGAGATTTATTCTTCTACCTCCTACTTGAAATATTGGACCTAAATAATATGTAATATTTAACCTAAGTATAAGCATATACTCATTCGAACCTTTGATGTTTAACTTATGTTTACATGTTAAAGAAGTAGAACATCATCCAAGACCTAAACCTTAATATGATTCTAATGGGTATACTACCCATGAAAAACATTAAATAACCATATTGGTTACCTAGTGTCATATGAGGGTTATAAGGTTTAAAAGATGATTACTTTTATATTTTACTTTATGCTAAGTTATTTCATATTCTTAATCTTCCGTTAAACGCCAAACTCACACACCTACGTTTCCTCGTGTAGAAGGACTAGGTGCTCCAAGCTAATTCATCCACCCACTTACTCTCGGAATCCCAAGTTCAAGACTTGTAAACCGTGAGTATACTCGATCCCTTTTTCCCCTTTACACTTTGGGATGCAACATGTATACCTATTCAAAACAACTTTTATGCTTAAACAAAACATACTCTATCTATGAACGTGACATGAAATTATTGTGAATATTTGCTATGCTTGTATGTTCTATGAACGATTTGGAACGTTATATGCTCATTAACTTTGCTAGCCCACCTTAACAATTATAGCGCTATAGGATTAACGCCTCGCCCGCTATTCTATTGGGTATTGTTAAGTTAAACATTACCACCCCGCTAAACTATTGGGATTAGGCTATTTTATGCGTTGTATTCTTGGGTTTGATCATATAGTACGCCAAAATTGCATTGCTAGTAAATTTATTCACTATGTAACATGTTGGATATGAGTTTTTATTCTATTATGCTATGTAGTCAAACTTGTATACTCGCCTTTGCTTTTGCATTGAACTCTATTTTAATACATGTTGCATGTTAATTATTGAGATGATATGCAAGACGAAACAAGGTTTAGGGTGGACTAGATACACACCTAGATTAATCTATCTTTTGTTGTTATGTTACAATTTGAAATAATGTTGCTATTTTTATTTGAATCTTGTATGACATTTAGTCTTGAAATGAAATTTTGAATTAAATTAATATTGTCACATAGTGTTATGATGTTTTGAGCAATTTGTTCGTCTCATCCTGATGTTTTCGCCATCGGTTGGGGTGTGACAGATTGGTATCAGAGCCATAACTATAGGGAATTAGGAAAATTGCCATGCTTTTGCCTTAATCTATAGTTCTAGGAATTTTGCCTCTTATTTGTTGTTTAAAACTTTTGTGCTCTACCATGCATGCTTCCTAGCTATACTTCTTTTTGATTAAATTTATGTGCCTTTCCTAAGGCTAACACGAATACACTTATGCTATTTTTATACTCTTGTAACACCAACGAGAAGAATTTACCAAAATAGGCGTGAAACCCACAATTTGTTAAAAGACTCTCATTCTACCTTTAATCTATTTTTGCACGAAATTTCACCATTAAGCTAGGAGTGACATCCACAACTTAATGGTAATTTCCATTTCAGCTCTAGTGGACCCTCGTCAAAGTGTCAAAATTTTATTTTTGATCGACGAGTACCAACCACATTTAGGGTACGAAATCGTCAAGTTAGGGGTGAAACCCGCATCTCGTCGATTAAGTCCCATTCCTCGATTTTTATTCTCGCCAAAGTCCCGAATGTTTCAATCATTTAGAGATGTGTAGTAACAGGAAGGGTAAGATACCATTAATCGCTTCTCGACGAGAGTATCTTACTTATAGGCCAAAGCACAATATCTCTAATTCGAAAGAACTTTCGACCCACTTTGGAATAGTCGACGTTTCTCTACCCAAAACAATCCAATGTTTTATTGAGCCTCTATTTTATGTATCTCAATTTATATGTGATTTTATACTTGAACGTTCGTTCATTTCCAAATGTCGTTTTAATCATTTGCACGTTATCGCAATCGCGAACAATAATAATTCATCTCGAACAAACTAAATTTACAATGCTTTCCTTATTCATGTTATGCTATGTGAAATCCATGATTATACTATGTGAGACGTCGTAATCTTTTATGTTATACAACTCGAGCTAGAACCCTTTATGCTATGTGATCAATTTCATTTTCTTAAACAAACATTATGACCAAGTCTCACCTATTCCCTCTTTTCGAATTCGAATTATTTTTTTGAAATTTCGCTTTTACGCATATATCGTACAAATACTTTATCATACATTTATACATTATTCACATACATGATTTCACATAATTTTATTTATACCCCTTGTAACAATAAATGGAGACATATCATCAAGATGGGAATGATTTTTTTACCTTGACGACTAACTCCGTCTCTTTTCTCATCTTACAACGACCTCGCCAACGAATTAGGGGTGATTCCCTTACCTAGGTGATCGTTACAAATATTTTCCTTAATAGACTATATTACGTAAATATGATCACGTTTATATCTGAATCGTTTATCATTAGCCAAATCTCTATTTATTTCAACATGCATTGTTTATATGAACGAATTCCTTATTCTACAATCTATTTTTATATAGCTCACACACACAAAATTCTTAACCTCTACCATAAACGCTTATTCCTCGATTCTCAAAAATTTACGAAATGCTACTTATCAACCTAGTTGGTTTAATAAATCCATTGCCCACGAAATTTTGTATTCAACGTAACTATTGAAAAAGGCTCATCTTATGTCCTTAAACTAGAGATTTCTATTTTCAATTAGGAATCAAACCAACTTTTTCACGCACACCTACGAAATACTACCAATGTTATTCAATCATTTACTAAAATTTCTTTCAAAATCAGTAAAATGTTTTATTAAAGATGCTTTTTCAACAACCACTAAGATCGTATACCAAAATCCTTTTTCTTAAAAATCAACGTTGTCACAAAAATCTCTAAACTTCGAATTTCTTCTTTAATGCAAGATCATTTAAAACGATGCAAACTTATGTACTTCTAGAACCTTTTCAACCATTATTCAATACATCAATTTAATTTAAAATGTGTGGACAAGGAAACTTCATAAGAACCAATCATCTTCAATGTATGTAAATCCTTTTTTTAAAACAAGAGTAGCATTTCCTTTCTTTCACAAAGTATAACACACATAACCAATAGATATTTTATACTCTCTTTACATTTATGAACTAGATTGTATATTTCATGTCAACTCAATCTATTTTGATTTTAATTAAACTTCACGCTTTGCTCAAACAACTATAGTACCATCTTACGTGTTTTAGTTTATATCTCGCGTCAATTTAGCAAATACTACTCATTTTTGTTTTCTTTTATACTCAGAACTTCTTAATCTTTTACGTACTTAAATTCATACACTACGATTAATACCGTATACAAAATCCTTATCTCTCACACTAACATTCATATTTGTACATTTTACGTTATACTCATATGTTACACATGTATTCAGATTTATATTCATATTCATCTAATTATACTTACACTCGCATTTATACAATTACGTCTACACTAATATTCATATTCATGTTTACACTCATACATCCTACTTATACCTATATCTGTACAACTATGCTTAAACCTATATTCACTCTCATATATATTTCATTCATACTAAATTAATTATGATTACACTTGTATTCATAGTGATATTCTCATTTATACAATTTATGTTATACTCGTACTCATATATATACTCTCATTTATACGATTTATATTTGGGCTCACGTTCACTCATTTTTGTACTCACATTTATACCCGCTTTTTACACACGTTGTGCTTGTGCTCATACTCTTGTCATACGTTTTGGTGTTTATGCTCACATGCGTACTCATATTTAAACTTATACTATGCTCGTGATTTATTCATACTTAAAATTTATACTTCGCACCTATACGCGAGCGAAACCGGAGGGATTCGCTTACGTTGGTCTTATACTATTTGGAACACAGACGTACTTATATGCTACATTCCTATACACTCGCAATCTTATTTTCAAAATTTATGCATACCTTGGTTCATACGCAACTAGTACAAGATATGTGGATCATGCGACGATTGGTATAATCGTGGGTGCACACGGGGTTATAGTAATGGCCGTATGAGAACCATAGAGTGTACTACTGTGTATGGTAAGGCACAGAACGTAACATTGCACGAAATATAAAACAGATGCAACGTGGTCAAAACACGGTGGATACGCCGCTGGTACTTCCTACATATAAGTGTTTTCACCATGTTACCAAAATTTCATAAAACGTGCTATGAGAAATTCAGTGTTTTACAGACCATTTAGACCTGTTACAACCTTCGACAACTCACAAACGCATTATATCCGATTATCCATGACGAGAATTCATCTTTAACACGCTACTTTCGTCTATCTAATACTTTTATCATTCTTATACATGCATTCGTTTATTAAGAATCAATCGTCCACTTCTATACTTCTAGTATTCTCCATTATTTTTGTCTTTTATACGAACCTCGTTGGCAATCAAGTCTGTTAAACCGTCTTCCTATTCTTATTTCTTATATAGACGTACTTATTAGACCATTATCACTTTATTCAAAGTACTAGGCCTTGTCGTTCTCCAAAACTTCATGCTTTTCAAAACGTTTCAAATTTTTAAAGTCTCATTTCTTAATAATCACCTTATTTCCAAAACTTTTTCAAGCCTCCCTACGTCTTCCTAAATTTCGGTACGAAATTTCCTAAAGGAGGGGAGACTGTAACGCCCGACTCTTTTGTACTTTCCATTTATAGAAAGTTTTGTTCGTATTTCTATTTTTGGAAACCTTGTATTCTTGTAATCGTTCTTTCCTTGTAGTCATTGTCAAACCGAGACTTGGATCATTAATGAAACTTGTATTTTGTTACATTATTGTGGTACGCACTCTAATTATGCTCATATGTTCGATTAGTGAATCAATTTGTGCTTGAACGTTATTCTTGGAAACTATGTGCTAAACTTGTAATTAAACTAAACTTATGCATTGAACGTGTTTTGAACGAGAACGATACTTGGTTATGACATTTATACGCTTAATTATACTTTGATTTTGATCATCGTACTTGATTACACCTTATACTATGCTTTTATGGCCAAACAAGTCCCTAAACTCTCAAACTTGCACCTAAAAGAATCAAATATAAACTTCAGGGGGTCAAAGTGCAACATAATGAAACTTGCCGGAACTAGGGCGCCGCGTGACGCCAAGGCCCTAGGCGTCACGCTAGGCCCTTGTTTCGGCAGACCTTGTGTTTTCTTGAGCTGTTGCACGAAATCCCATTAATCCAACTCACCCAATCACCTTTAATCCACCTCTAATCACCTCCAATCAACTCTAAACTCTTCCATTATAAATACCCACCTTCTCCAACCCATTTTACACTTTCACAACTCTCTAATCTTCACAAAATTGCTCTCAAATCTGCTGTGAATCTGAGTTTTGGACAGATTCGTGTACCTTCACAAAAGTGAGTGTAACTTGCTCATTTCTCAACCAAATCACTTGGTTCTTCTTCCTATTGCTTTGTTATGTCCTTGGGTTTGAATCCTTGGTTTTTCCTTGGAAGAATCATGCTTGGATTTGCCCTAAAATGGACTAAAACTTTCTGTTTTGTTTATTATTATTCAACAACTTGTTATTTCTTATCAAACTTGAGCCTACTCATCTCACACCTATGTCCTAATGCTTACAACACTTCTCGTGGTTGGTTAAGCTTAAAAACAAGGTTGAGACACTTAAAAATCAGAGGATTAAACCTCATAAACTTGGTGTTTTGTTTAGGGTTTTAACCCACAAGTCATGTCAAACTTAGACTTTGATGCATGAGTGATTATGGAACAACTTGGGTTGTCCAAACATACAATCCTCACATGATTTGATGATTTCTATTAGTTTGGTTTATTTTACACACTTGTATAAACCTTAGTTCGTGACCCTCCTTGGTTGTCTTTACATCAAGTGAAGTGGTGAACATCAAAGGGGTGCCTAAATGGAAGCTTAGTCTTCCTACCCCATACATGACATCCTTGTAACTAGAGGTGCCTAAATGGAGATTTATTCTTCTACTTCCTACTTGAAATATTGGACCTAAATAATATGTAATATTTAACCTAAGTATAAGCACATACTCATTCGAACCTTTGATATTAAACTTATGTTTACATGTTAAAGAAGTAGAACATCATCCAAGACCTAAACCTTAATATGATTCTAATGGGTATACTACCCATGAAAAACATTAAATAACCATATTGGTTACCTAGTGTCATATGAGGGTTATAAGGTTTAAAAGATGATTACTTTTATATTTTACTTTATGCTAAGTTATTTCATATTCTTAATCTTCCGTTAAACGCCAAACTCACACACCTACGTTTCCTCGTGTAGAAGGACTAGGTGCTCCAAGCTAATTCATCCACCCACTTACTCTCGGAATCCCAAGTTCAAGACTTGTAAACCGTGAGTATACTCGATCCCTTTTTCCCCTTTACACTTTGGGATGCAACATGTATACCTATTCAAAACAACTTTTATGCTTAAACAAAACATACTCTATCTATGAACGTGACATGAAACTATTGTGAATATTTGCTATGCTTGTATGCTCTATGAACGATTTGGAACGTTATATGCTCATTAACTTTGCTAGCCCACCTTAACAATTATAGCGCTATAGGATTAACGCCCTGCCCGCTATTCTATTGGGTATTGTTAAGTTAAACATTACCACCCCGCTAAACTATTGGGATTAGGCTATTTTATGCGTTGTATTCTTGGGTTTGATCATATAGTACGCCAAAATTGCATTGCTAGTAAATTTATTCACTATGTAACATGTTGGATATGAGTTTTTATTCTGTTATGCTATGTAGTCAAACTTGTATACTCGCCTTTGCTTTTGCATTGAACTCTATTTTAATACATGTTGCAGGTTAATTATTGAGATGATATGCAAGACGAAACAAGGTTTAGGGTGGACTAGATACACACCTATATTAATCTATCTTTTGTTGTTATGTTACAATTTGAAACAATGTTGCTATTTTTATTTGAATCTTGTATGACATTTAGTCTTGAAATGAAATTTTGAATTAAATTAATATTGTCACATAGTGTTATGATGTTTTGAGCAATTTGTTCGTCTCATCCCGATGTTTCCGCCATCAGTTGGGGTGTGACAGCATATCTCCCAACTTCACCCTATTGGCATGGTTAGGGTTCGACATTTTGAATTTGTGTGTCGGACAATGCATATTGAGCCAACTGTTTTCGATTTAGGGTTTTTCACCAAATGCACTATACCCAAGGGTTTTACTTGTTCGTTTAGAGGGCGTCTGCAAAGAAGATTTTACAGCAACCCCCAAAATCCTTTCACGATTGGAAACAAAAATTCTTTTTTATCAAGGCCGGAGTGATTCCGGTGAGGATGGTTTTAAGGGGGAAGGAAGATGTTCCGATTAAAACGATTCAGACCCCTGTTGACGAGAACTGGTACCAGGATCTAAAGGACGTTCCGAACATTGCTTTGCCGGAGAAAGCTCTTGTCGGAGCCAGCATGAGCTTGAATTGGAAGATGGATCGTGACGATAAACCAGTATATACGGAGGATGGTCATAGTAAGTTTGGGGGTTTTCCCTCTCTCTCTCTTTTTTTTTTTTTGAACTTGCCTTTCTTCCTTTGTAGTTGTGTCGCTGTATGTTGTCGCGTTCAAGAGGGAAGGTGGAAGAATGGGTACCATTAAGAAGAAACCTGATGAGGAGCTTTGGTACCACCGGATTGTGAGAAACTTTGTTCTTCCGCGAGATGCGGATCTGTCTGCTCATCCTGCTGCCGGTGCTGGTAAGCTATATTGGTTTTTTGTTTTGCTTTTTGCGTTTTTGAATAATTTATTCTTTGCGCTTAGTTTAGGTGAGTTGTCAAATTTGGGCATAGGCCCTGAGAAGAGGAAACGCGCGATGACTTCTACTTCTATGCCGAAGAAAGGTGAAGATAAAACGCAATCCTTGAAGACAAAAAATGTTGGAGGAGAGAAGAAAGGTATGCGCCATTCCTCTGACTCCTGGTGCGGTTATGTGGTGGTTTCTGACTCTTTGGAGGGTCTTATACCTGCAGTTACTGTTAGGAGGCCAAAATCTGAACTGGGAGATACTGCTGATATCCCTCCATCCAACCCAAATGAACCCATTGACTTGGATTCTTGCCCTGAACACTTGGTGCATAGGAAAGCTGGTAAAAGGAAACAAGCTGATACTGATGCTGAGGGTCAGCCTTCTAAGAAGATTCAGAGGAAGAAAATTACCAGAAGAGGAAATGTAGATGCTTTTATTTCGGAACTTGTTCCTGGTAAGTGTTGCCTTTTCTTGTTTCCTTTATGCGCATTAAATCTTTACAGATTTTGTTGTTTTCCCAGAAGTTCCTGTTTCCCCTGTTCCCACAGAGCTGCAATCTGTGGTTAATGAAGAGCTTCCATCCACCCCTCCGCGTGCTTCTGTTGTTGACCAGTTAGAGCCTACGGGGGTTGCTGATGGTGGTGTGGATAAGACTGTTGAGACTGAGAAGCCTGTTGATATTGCTGCGGAAACTGAAAAAGTTGTTGATCCAGGGGTTGTGGATGGTGCTGGTAATCCACAAACCCCTGAAACTGTTGTTCAAGATTTGGGGAAAGAACAAACTGCTGAAAAAACTTCAACTCCTTCCCCTAAACCTTCTGATGCTATGCCTGAGCATGTTGAGAAGATGACAGTTGAGGAGCAAGGCTCATCTGCTGGTGTTGGTAAACATTCTCCGATCCGCCCAGAAGAAACTTTGGGGGATTACTACTACCGGACTTATATGGAGAAAGATGCCTCTGAGCCTCACGCCCCTATTTGGAATTTGAAGAAAGGTGACACTTTCTCGGATTGGCGCGTGTGCCAAGATTGGTTGCAGGGGATACTTCCGCCTGGGGAGATCAAGTTTCAAGAAGGCCGGTCTTATGAACAAACCTATCAAACTTACCTTGAAGAGACTGCTTCTCATGTGTCTACCACTCATCGCATAGTGCGTGAGTGGTATAGTATGCATAAGGATTGGGAAGCTTTTAACGTGTCTCAGAAGAAGTTTGCCAAAGACGAGAGGCGCTTGGCTCAGCTGAAGGCTAAATTGGAAACTGATCAAGCCAAGTTTGAGGCTGATCTTAAAACCGAGGAGTGGTCTGTTGCGGGCTGGAAGAGGAAAGCGGAAGCTGAAGCTGCTCTCCTTTCCGAGGAACGCAAAAACTGGAGGAAAATTTGCGAAAAAGATAATGCTGAGAAGGCAAACCTTCGTAATATCATTAATAACCTCAAGGCTAAGGTTGAAAAACTGAAGAACCAGGATGCGGAGGTAGAAAAGTTGAAAAAGGAGAAAGCTGATGCAGAAGCTGCTTTACAAGAAGCGTGTTCCCATAGGGAGCGCAGTGAGCAACGAGAGGTACAAGCTTGTGCCACTCTTGCCCTTAGAGATAAAGAGTTAGAAGAACTTACTGCTTTGCTTTCTGATCAGGAAAAACTTAAAAATGACCTGGAGCTTGCGCATTCTAAAAAGGCTGAAACCTCTCGCCGTTTGACCGAAACTAAAGAAAATTTGGAAAATTCTGAAACGGCGCGGGTCACGGCGGAGAGCGAGCTTGAACCTTTAAAGAGTGATATGGCGTGGTTAAAAGATCGTGGAATTGCTTGTGTAAGTTGTTTGTTCCTTTTTGTTGTGGAATTGTTTATGCGCTTTCTTGTTATTCACCCTTTCCTCCTTCCGCAGGTTGCTGAGTCAGTGCTAAATTCTGAAGAGTTGGATAAAACTGTTGGGCGGTTAGTTGCTGCCGCGCGTAAAGATGGGTATGCCCAAGGATATGCTAAGTGTTCTCAGCATGTAAATAGCGCTTTGAAGGTGGATTGGGATATCAGTAAATCTGCTACTTATGGCGTAGATACTAATGCTGTGCTTGCTGCTTTTAAAACAGAATTTAACAACTTGCAACTTCCGGTTATGGATTTGATAAATGTGGCGCTGTAATCTGACGATCACGTAGCGCAACTAAAAGAAATCTTTCCGGATGAGGGTGAAGATTTGTCGTAGGTTGAAAATGTATTTGAACAATTCTCTTGTAATATTTGGGATGTATATCCCTTTTTTGTTGGTGTGCTGTTGCGCAAGTAACTAAAACACTGTCGTGTTTGATAGTTTTTCATGCGTATTTGTATGCCAAGAATAGTATGCTATGTTTTTCGTTTTACAATATTTTGCATGAGTACAATTACTTTTATTGAGTAAGGCGAATGAATTTGGTATAAAGCTCATGTGTGAACTTATGGTCGTTTGTGATGTGATCACTGACCGTTCATGAAGTTTATTTTGTAACTACCATAATGTTTTTGCGCTTACTAAAAGAAATTGCATGCACTTTGTAAGAAAAACACAGAAATAATAGAAACTTTGTTATTTTATTTAGGGATAGAGCACAGAGGCTTTTACAAAGTTTGCTAATATAATTATATGAAACTTAACTTAGTCTCTAGTATTCCCGCTTCGCTTGATAGATCATGCTTTCCTGCGGGAAATTCATAGAGTTGTCTCTTAAGTTTTTGCCCTTTTGCTTGGGCCCTCCTCACCCCGAGTTATCTGCTTAATTTCTTTGCGCACATTTTGGAGCAAATGTGTGAGCTTGCCGCTTTTGAGGGCTTTCTCTATTTCTGTGCGTAAAGAAATGCAGTTGTTAGTGGTATGCCCGTTGTCCTTGTGATACTCGCAGTATTGGGTAGGGTCTTGTCCGCGCTTATTTTTCATCGGGATCGGAGGTTTGAATTGATAGTCTTCAGTGCTCAAGACTTCCGCCGGGGTCTTAGTTAGGGGAGTCCACTGCCTCTCCCTATTCTCTTGTTTAGACTCCCTCTGCGCGGTAAGTTTGTTGATCGTTGTTCGAGCATCTTCAGACAAACGATTTCCCGAGTTAGACTCACGCCATGATTTCTTAGATCTTCTCTCGCCAGTGGAGCTTAAATCCGCGGGTCTATTATGTGGTGGCGGTGGCCTGTTTGTGGTAAGGTTTTTTTCGGTTTGCGCATAAACCTTGGCTGCCGCCATCACCTTCTCCCAACTTTTAGGGAGACCTTCTGTTCCAGATAAGACCTTTATCATGTCATCACACCTAACCGCGTACTTAAATTGGGCACGGATTAGTTGTTCGTGAACACCACCAATCTCCAGTACTTCTTTGTTGTATCTGGTGATGAAATCCTCCAGATTTTCATCGTCATGGCGCCAAATGTTCATGACGTCAGACGTATCGCGAATGGAACGCCGTTGTTGACTAAAATGTGTCAGAAATTTTCCGCGCAGGTCTTTCCATGATTCGATGTGTCCGATTGGTAAGTTATCGAACCAGATTCTCGCTGCACCGGTTAGAGTCTGTACGAACAGATGGCACCATAGCGGGAGGGTCCAACCCCCAACCAGACCTGCGCTGGTAAACACTCTCAAGTGGTCATCGGGGTCTGTCAGCCCATTAAACTTACCCACGTTGGATGGTAGTTTAGCTTTCTCAAGCGGAGCTAAAGCTATTTCCATGATGAACTTTGAGTTTTCCGCTGCTTCCGCAGGGCGGTAAATCAAATCATAGTTGTGTTCTGCCTCAGGGTTATAAACCGCACGAGGCCTGCATTTATTGTAATTTGGCTGCAATCGATTGAACACACTGGTATTTGCACTTAAACGGTATGTTGGATCAGACTCATCGGTGTGGGTGTTCCGTTGGGAACCCAACCTATCGTGAACTGATTGTCTTCGGTGAGGGTGTGGTTCACCATGATATTCTCTCTGGTGACTTCCTGATTCACATTTTGATGTGGATCTGGCATAAACTTCTGTATCCTCGTAAGTTGAATTCTCCCGTTGGGAAGCGTTAGCACGAGATCCTGGTCTCCGTGACTGAGTTAAGGGGAAGTCTGAGGACACAGTTGTGTGTATACCGCATTTAGTGCCCCTTGAGACCTGACGTACCAGGAAATTGGAGTTTCTCCTGGTGGCAAAATTGAATGAGCAGGGTTTGCTGGTAACACTCCTGGAGTGACAGGGTCGTTTGCTCGATTGGATTGAACCTCGTTGTCATCCGAGACATCCTCTGGGATTCCTTCTACTTGAAAGTTGTTTTCGACATTCGTCCGGGGGCCGGTTTGCCGATGAGAAGACGTTTCCTCCATATGCAAATGGAAACAATGAAATGAATCGAAAAAACAAGAGAGAAACGGGTGAAACAGAGAAAAAACAGTGGGCGCCAATGAAGAAACACTAGATTAATCGATCGGAATCAATTATCTAGGGGGTTTGAATCCGCATAAAAAGGTAAGTTTCCTCTCGTTTGATTCGATTGCAACTGATCTCCTTCTCCGATAACTCTGCAAAAAAAGAAGCACTGTTAGCCTCGCCAAGGGGAGAAAAGGGTTCTCTCATTGACCCGATTCCGGTGTGAGAATAAGTATGGGTGATGAAGAAGAAGATGTATTTGAGAACTGTGTGTAACTTGCCTTTATACCTGGGTTGTTTCTTATATTTATAGTCGGGAGTCTTTGGGCGGGAAAACCTGTTAGTGAAAAGTTAACGGAAGATGCTAACCCCGTAAGCAGTTACATCTCCTTCCGTCAAGCTTCTTGATCCGACGTGAGTGCACACGGATCGCTGATTAGATCTATGGCTGGGGATTTGCCATGTGGAAAGTGATTAAGTGGAGTTTTCTTTCCAATAACATGCCATCGTTGTGATTTCAGGGAGGCCTGAGATGGCGACACGTGTCCAGACGGTTATAACCGTCTTAGTGGTGCACGATTGAGTTCCTTCTAGAAGATTACTGCTGTAATCTGGTGTGACTCCTTATCGTGTGGAATCAGCTAAATAACTAAATCCCAAGTCTGGATAAATAATATCAAAGTCTGGATATTGAGCGGAAGTGTTTACTTTAGGATTTTCATCCTTTGCTCATGGGAGAAAGCGCAAGGACTTATGATTTCCTTTTGGCGCAAGTGTTGACTGTTGCTTTAAACTTTTCTTTTGTAAGACCAGTGCGCGGCCACGCAAGGTTAAAAGGTTGAAAAGCAAGGTTGTGGTATGGTCCCAAGTATTTATTATGAGGTTTTTGGGACCTTACCCCTTCACTAACAAATTGTCAAATAACACAAAACAATAATGTATAGATATGCAAGTAATCACGTAGATTATTTCCTAACAAAATGGATAAAATTTTTGGTGTCAGTAGAACACTTCTATGGCTGAAATCAGTGGCTGTAGCTCTGATACCACCTTCTGTCGCAACCCCCGGCCCCGAGTCACCTGGGAGCGGACGACCGCGAATTCAGATTCAGTGGTATCGGTGTTTATCAGTTTGGCAGCGGAATTTACATCAGGACCGTAGTTAGGAAATATTTTATCAGAGTAAAATACCACATTTTTATAATATTAAACACATGGGAAATTCCCAAGTTTCTATTACAAACATGTTTATAGGGATAAACCCTATGTTATTGAATAAAAACATCTTCTTTATTTAAGTAACTTTTATAGCCACTTTGCCAAGCCTTTAGTGCTGTCCAGCTGGCTTCTATTTGGCTATCACATTTTGTTACCTGAAACGCGTTTAAAAACATTTTGCCAGTGGGAAATACTGGTGAGTGAATCCCAATTTAATCAAGAAGAGTTTTATCAGTTTACAGCATTGAGGGCGATCTCGCAATTACATTTGTTTATTTTTCTACTTTAATTACCACCCACGGTACTGTCAACCTGACTTGTGGTCATGTTACTACTCACAGTGTAGTAACAAATTTTGTATACAAAACCCCAACATACCGACGATAATTGTAGAATACAAATACTCAATCACTGTTTAATATAATGTAAAACAATTGAGGTTTTGTAAATACAGTTTGCAAAAAGGTTTACAAAAAGGAGATTACTCACATTGCTACTTTAGGTAGTTTTCCTGTGATTTCCTGGTTATAATCTAGTTAAATAAACAATACACACGCGTTAGTATAATAACCCAAATTTTACATTAGTTATACCCTCGCTGAGACAGAACTCCAACGACTACGTCGGGCAGAACCTCGACAGCCGTTACGGAGCACTAGATCAATCGGGCAGCGTATCTAATACGTAATCGAGGGTTATGATACTTACAACGAGGCAGAACTTCGTTATTTTAGTGGGTATAATGCCCGGGTAGTACTTCTACTATAAGAAATTGAGAGAGAGTTTGAAATATTGAACGGTTTGCAACTGAATTCGATCGATCCTATTTATAGTGCTGATCAAGCACTTTGTCGCGCCCCGCGAAGGCCGAAGACAAAGTCTTCGCGGCCCGCGAGGACTTGTAGACTAGGTCCTAGCTTTGCTGAGTTGACCCGTAGCCTCCACACGCCTCATGACACGTGGCTCCTTAGGGTGCGGCCTGAGATCCCAGCTGTCGCGGCCCGCGACAGAGCTAGCCATAGGCTTCGCGGCCCGCAAGCGATGATGAAATTTTGTTTTTATTTAATTTTTGTAAAATTAAAGTATTTAGGGCCTATTTCTCGTATATGGGGTGTACTTTAGGACGTATAGGGTGTTATAATTATTTTTAGAGTGCCGGAAATATTTTAGGAGGGTTGTTATATTTCCTTCTTTCAAAACACTTTCAACAACCTTACTTACCACCTCTGATTCACCAACATCAGATTTAGTGTAAGTCACATCAATGTTCTTAGGCAATTGATCAACCATATTTATTGCCTTTGCCACCTTTTCATCATCATAGAAAGTATAATTTTTCTCCGATGGTGGTGGAACTTGATGATATTCTTATCCAATCCCCTTTTTATTCTTTTCAGAACCATTATCATCTGGTGTAATATTGAAAATACATTCGAGGATATATGAAGAAGCATGATAACTTTGCAGTTTATTATTTTTCTTTTCCTTTTCAGCCAATTCTCGTTTTAGCTTAGCAATTTCATCAATATATTGATTTAATACCAATTGTTTACCTTTATACATGGCTTCAAGAAATTTTGTCGTTTCAGAATATTTTAAAACTTTTCCTTCAAGACGTTTAACTTGATTTTTCAAAGTATCATATGCTTCTTTTACTCTATGATGTGAGTATTTCATTCCATCATATTCCTTTTGCAACTCTCAAATGATATTATCATTTTGAAAACATTCGTTGCAATTTGCTGAATACTTCTGTTTTAAAATTCTATTTTCTTTTTCAAAACCGTTGCATTTTTGTGTCAGCTCCTCTTCTCTTTGTTTCAAAATCTTTTCATTTTCAAACATTTCTTTACATTTTTCTTTGAATAAATTTTCAATTTTAGTAAATTCAATGTTTCTGGATTTTAAATTTTCAACCATCGCCGTACAGGCACTACATGTTTCTATGCATTTCCTGCACTGCACTTCATTTTTATTATCAGATTTTTCCCCAATTTCATCATTTTTATCCATTTATTTAACCTGGTTTGACGACTCGGTAGATTCAGTTTGAGTTTCTACCTCTGTTTGTTGTGCCATTGTAGTTTTGTCATCCAGTTTCTTCTGATTCTCATCAATGGTTTCTTCCACTTTCTTCTTCGCTAATTCTTTTTCCTTTTTCTTCTTTGCGTAAAATTCTGCAGCAGTAGGAATAGTAGCAAGCAGTGCATCAAAATCTATTGTCTTGGGATCTGTTGCAGGATTTCCTTGAGGATCTAAGTAGCATATCCTTCAGCTTTTGCGTGCTGAACATCTTTTCGCCAAATTCTCCAAGTGTCACACCCCGACCACGAAAAACAACAAATCGTGGCAGAAACGTCGGGGAGTGTTATAACAGAATCATTGTTTCATAACACATGGATTGAAGTTCTGTTTTATTAAATTAAATGTATTACATTACATTGAAATTAGAAACAAAACATGAACAAATAGACTTTCATTATTATTAAGTCACTAAGGCCTCGTCCACTCCTATATGAGCATGCATCAATATCATCATCAAATATCACCAACTATGGTACCTGAAACACATGTGAAAATACGTCAGCATAAAATTCCGGCGAGTACATAGGATTTTATGAGAGTGTCAGATTCATGGCTCGTTTATGTTTTGAAAATATAACTTAAACACCTTTGTAAATTGATAATTAGAAAACCAAGTTTTGTAAAATGTTTGTAATGTAAATATAAATAACTAAGTCAAAACAGATTTGTTTTATAAAACCTCGATACCATGAATCTTAACTCCAAAATATTTGTTTATATAAACCCCAATTGTAAATCGTTTTTGAAATAAAACTCGAATGTTTTATATTGTTAGAAAAACCTTGTAATATAACTTTGTTTTGATAACCTTGCCCAAGTGATCTAGATAACGCAACGATATATAATGTATTAAAAGCCTTATATATAGGAAGTACCAGCAGCGTATCCACCATGCTTTTAACACATTACACCCGCCCCGTTACCTAATCACTTCCCTAACCCAACAGTCCAAACAATACCAAACGGTTCACATAATCAAACAGTTACAAACTGTTCATATAAATTAGACAGTTACAAACGGTTCACATAATCAAACAGTTACCAACGGGTCAAAATGTAAAACAATGTGTCCATATGCTGAGTGAACATATGCAACAAAATATAATATACGAAAATCAATGTGCTAGCATGTTAAGTGAACATACATAGCAAAACATAATGAAATCATGTACTATATATGTAGTAATGAACATAACAAGCATATGATATAAAATCATGAAAAGCACGAAAGTAACAAGTAGGCACATGTGTTTCACCCCAAAATGTTTGAAAAACAGTAAAAGAGGGGACTATTACTCACTTGAGGATGCTTAGAAGTCTTGACTAACAACCAAGCAAGCTAGAGGGATCACGGAAATCAAACGGCACCTAATATAGGTAACTATGTTAATAAACGGACCTAAATTGGAGGATCGGATAAATTGAGGTTTCGTAAACCAAATGAGTGTAGGGACTCATGTAATATGGTTTAACAAAGCCTACATTCTAAAACGAAACCTAACCTAAGTGCTTACGACCCACTATGGCTCGTTAAGGTAGCTTACGCCACTTTAACGCGTCGTTCGCGTAAAACGCGTTCGGACCGTCTAACTAGTCCTATGACAAGTATTATATGCCTTAACATGTTTAATAATGTTGCCTAATCAGCTTAGATGTCAAAATTTAGGTTACATATGCTAAAAATGAATTTATGCGTAGAAAGGGCATTTTGGTCATTTTCCTAAGGCATATAAACTACCTATCATACAACTAACTAAACGAAGTGACCATAAGGTATAACCTCAGAAGATTATTCCCTATACAACTATAGTCACAATAAATGCTTGGTCGGATCCTAACGATTGACCAAACGGGTCGGGTTCGAAAGTCTAAGCGGTTGCTTAGACCGCTTATCTTACGACCCTATATAAGCACTAAACCTAAAGTGACGAGTTAAACATGTTAAAACATGTTTAAAGAAGTTTGAAAAAAAGTTTGATATCAAGACAAAGGGACTTGATACCCAAGAATAGTTTGGTTGCAAAATACGCATAAACGCGCATTTTGACCGAAACTATGACTCGTCACTACGCCTAAATAACGTGGTAATCAGTAGGTGTAGTCACAAGAGACTATGACCATCGTGATTACGCTCACGTTGCGAAGTTCAAACGAACTTCGTGTTGACCATAACCTGGTCAAAGCAGAAAGTCAAACACAGTTTGACTTTCGTGCTTAAAAACGCATAAAAGCATGAAAGAAACATACAAAGGGTCCAAGCTAGGAAGAACTTGATCTAAATACTCAGGTATGAAGCATAAAGCTTCAACTTAGAGCATAAAATTAGATCAAGGTGTGAGGAAAATTGTAGGATCGTTATGGCTGACCCAAATGAGTCGTTCAGAGAGGTTCTGATCTATTTCAGGTGCGGAAAACAAGAAATAGACTTAGTAACAGCTTAATCTTCACTTAAATCACTGATTGTATTGATTTGATGTTGATTACAATCAATTCTCACACCGGCAGCACTTCGGCATGGATTACAAGGTAATAGTTACTGATTTCGCTCATAATGACCCTATATACAGGGCTTTGATTTCGCCCGAGATGACACAGATCAACAAGAGCGAAATCACAACTTGTGATTTCGGGCGAAATCACTACAAATGACTCTAGGAGCGAAATCAGCATATAACTCACAAACTCTTCCTATTTTCTTGTACAACGTGCCCTGATCTATACAATGTAATCTAAGACTCGATACAAGACGAAGTCGACAGATGCATGCACTAACAGACTCCCCCTCAGATGTTGACGAGGCGCACGTGTCGATTCTTGACAAACTTCAGCCTTGATCAGTCTCTGGGCTTCACTATCTCTATCTTCATCATCAACAGACTCCCCTTAACAATGTGCTGGTATTCCTCTAGTTCTTCAGCATCATCTGCTTCAGGATCGTTGTCTCGCTTTCACACTTTGTCCATGATCAATAGCCTGGCTCTTACTTTGTCTTCAGAGTCCACGGGAATCGAAAACCTGGCTCTTTAGAGAATCATTCCAAGATCATAATCTGGCTCTCTTCCGGCATCAGGATCGATTTTCCTAGCTTAGACTAGCATACAACCTTGCTTTCAAGATCGTCACCTGGCTTTCGTCTAGCTCAGGTTATCTGCAAAACCTCTACCTCAGAGTAAAATTTCACATATACAAACATTTCAACTGTTGAGGTATGCACTAACACTGACTCTCCCTCAGAACAAACAAAGATTTTGATGAACCAATTGAAAGATTGGATTTTGAAAACATTTAATTTCAAACTACATACTCTCCCTCAAATGTTGCTCATCATGTTTAGCACTCGGAATTTTGAAAATCAGTTTTTCAATACCAGTTGTCGAAAATCTTTTTGAATTTTCAAAAATTTATGCTAAAACACACTCAAATCTTTTTGGATTTTCTGAAAGAAAAAAATGCAAAGAAACTATAAACACTAATTGTAGAAATATAGAAATGAAATATTTACAAACAATATTTTCTTTGTGAGTTTGTGTAAGAGGATCATATCAGTTTTTGAGACTTGTCACCAACACCGTTAAGCTTTATTCATTTTAAGTTCTAAACAATTCACCTAGATTGTCAGTATAATGTCTTAATGACTTAAACTTATTTGTGTGTCCCACTACTTGAATATACTCCCGTATCCAGATCCCAATATTCAGTCTTACAGGTGAGTATACCAAAGATGATATCTGTTCAGGGGTTAGGTGCGAGGGCCGTGAAAGCTCAGATCAATACTTCCGTATACGCAGAGAGATGACGGCTTCGACTTTTGGTGTGTCCCCTTTAGAGGATCTTTTGTTATAACAGCAATGACTATCAATTTTATTGTTTCATCAATTTGCTGAGGGCGAGCTTATATTTCAAAGCTTTTGCAGAAAGTATTATCCGAGGACGAGGTCAGTATTTCCATACAGCAGAAGTCCCGGGATAATACTCTAGATATCACTGAGTATAAAGACCTAGTATCTCAGAATAAGGGACCTTTCAAACAAGATTTCAGGGGTTACCTATATATCCAAGACGTTGTTACCCACAGAATAAGCAAATTTGAATTTTAGTTTATATCTCGTCACAATCTACTAAATGTGTAAAAACCTACTGGCATATCCACAGTGAGATTGTTTATCACATTTTAACTTTCCACTTCTTTAGCATGTTGTGACCGTCCACTGATGTACTATCATTTCCTCTTTTCACAACAGAACTCATTTTTGATTTTATCATGTTTTTGTATTTTTCAAATTTTCTAATGTTTTTGGATTTTTTGAAATTTTTCTACTCCCCCTAAAATGCAAACACATTTCAAGGAAATTTGAAAACTATCTAAGCTCTTGACCCAATTACGAAGAAAACTGAAAACAAACTGTACAAATAAAATGACAACCGATATCGAATCGCATCAAATCGCCATTCTTTTGGCATAAACAATCAGAACTCCCCCTCTCAACAAACTATTTTCTCATTATGATTTCAAAACACTTAAGTTTGTTTTAATCAAAATGATTTTTCCGGAAAATAAGTTTGTTTTTACCATTTGTAAGGTTCACTTTGTAAGTTAGGGGTATGGTTCATCATATTATTCATCAACCACTTGTATGAAAATTTCATCAAGTTCAACTTAATAACCTTGACGAAACCATTGCACCACTTGTAAAAACATCCATAATATCTAACCATATGTATGAATTAACCTCTACATAAACCATTTTACCAACCAAGATGCCGATTCCTGCTTCTCACTTACCAACCTGGAAGCTCCGGCGTAGTCCTTTAACCTGTAAAAATTTAAACTCATTCAAAATCTTTCAATCAATCTATTCAAAAACTTGAATGATGCCGATTCCTGATCCACGATTACAGACTTGGGATCTTCGGCAAAGTCCTTAGACTTTAAGGAAAAAGAATTTCCACCCAAGTCTTTTCAGACTTGAGGGTTTTCAATTCTTGCGCAGTAGGGTTAAAAGTTGCCTTCTTTGTTGCGTAAAAATCTTTAACCCCTTTTGCTTTCCCACTAAGCATTTTCCCAAAAATTTTCTTAACATTCCTATTGAATGTTTTCTCGACATCAAACTCGGTTTTCTCAGAATAAAACTGATCTGAGATCTCAACCTTACCAACTTTTTGCTTAACTTCTTCAAACTTCAGTGATGGAAATTCATCATCATTCACTGGATCATTTATCTCAACCTGTGGCTCATCTGGCTTTGTGGAACCAGATTCATCGCCGACTTTCTCATCAACCTTTTTAACAACCCACACTTGGTTGTCTTTGGCTTTCTTTTTGTAAGCATTTTTCTTTGAACACTCACCGACTTCATGAATGGAATTTTCAAAGATTTTGAAGTTTTCAGTTGGTGGTTCAACATCTACAACTTTTTCTTTTAATTTGTCAGAAACTCCCTGTTTTGTCTTAGCATTCTTCGGACAGTTCCATGCGATGTGACCAACTTCATTGCATTTGTAACATGTTCGAGTCTCTCTTGGATGAAACACTCCAGTTCCATTTCTTCTTTTCTCAGCAAGAAACTCCTGGTTCGATTGTTTCCAGAATGGTTTCTTCTATTCTTCCTCTGCACTGCCACCTGAAACAAATTTTGTTTTTGTTTTAGAATTTTTCTCATTTTTATCATTTTCTGGTGAGATAAATCCAAGACCTTTCTTTTTGTAGCTACGATTTTGGTTTGGTTTCTTTTGAAAACCAGGACCAGAATTGTAGCCCTTTTTCTTGTTTAATCTTTGTTGCATTCTTGAAGTGTATTTTTTAGGTATTTCAAGATTTTTCAAAACTTTCAATTCTGGAATATTAATTTCTATTAGTTTGAAAGTCTTGTTAATCAATTCCGTTTTAACACTCATTATAGGAAACTCTTTGTTGTAATATAATTTGTCAGAATCATTCAAAGTATAAACTACTTCGAATGTTTCATCATTCAAATTCGATTTGGATATCAAAAACTCTTTACTATAAGCCTTTTTGACCGACGACTTTGGACCATTGACTGACTCAGACTCCTCATCAGTATCCAACACCTGATCGACCACCTTTTTGATTAACTCAGACTCATGATCAGTGTCAGACGAGGTGAACGTGACATCAATGTTTTCTGGTAATTCATCAGTTGTATCGGTTTTTAACTTTATATTGACTGCTTTTTCAAGTTGCTCCTCGTTTGGTTTCCTAGGAGAATAACCTTCCCAGATCGGAGGCGGACACTTGTTATAGCTAACAGTCGGTTTCTTACCAGTATCCATCTTCTTTGACTTGTCGTCTTGAAAAGCTTCCGTACCTGCAACAGTCGGATAAATTCGATCAATGAGATAATCAGAACTAGAATAACTTTGTAATAAACGTCTGATTCTCTCATTCTCAATCTTTTCTGCTTCCAACTCTTGCTTCCACTTTGCACTTTCTTCGATGTAGAAGTTGATAGCTTTCTGCTTTGTCATCATAACCGCATTCATCATCGTTAATGCTTGTTCTCTTTCAGAATTTGTCTTTTGAAGACCAGTTACAGTTTTGTTCAAGACATCATAAGATTCTTTTACATAATTGAGATTGAACAACAACTGCTCTTTCTTCTTCTCATATTCAGCTATCATCTCGTCTTTGGCTTCACATTCTTTGCATGGTTCAAGACACTTTGAACATGGCTTGACAACTTCAACAATCTTTTCAATTTCAATGATCTTTTCAATTTCAACTGTTTTCACCACTTCAACTACTTTTTATGTTTCAGTCATTTTTTCAGTAGCAACCTTAACTTCTTCATTTTGAATAATCTCTTCTATTTGAACAACTCCTTCAGATTTCATTTTCATCTGTTCTTTTGCAGCTTGTTTCTCCTTAAGCTTCTCCAAGCGATCTGCAAAATAAAAATGAGATTTTGCAATATTAATATGTTTCTCTTCCTCATCGTCACTACTATCATCAGTTGGTGACTGATCAAACTGTACATATTTTTCAGAATTATCATCCGATAAAACGAAATCAGACGGTGTTTGATCGAAGACTACTTCTTTTTCTGAACTAGTATCACTTTGTACACTCTCATCTGAACTCTGTGAACTTTCATTAGCACTTTCTGAGCTTTCATCAGATGCAACAGACTCTTTCTCCACATTCTTCACAGTCTCACCAATAAACTTCATCCATGTGGCAAACATATCTGGTTCTCTAACAATCTTAGCAATAAATGCTTTGAACTCTCCTTTTTCATCAACAAACATATCCCAGCTGAAGCCTTCAGGTAGTCTTTCATCATCTTGATTGACCAAACAGACTTTGCTTTCTGATGATATGTATTCGTTCCAGTTAAAATCTACCAAACATGCTCTCTTTGAATCTTCAATCTTTCTACCATGAGCCACCTGTGGTTCTTGCTATTGACCAACCTGCTGATAAATAGCTTTCCGGTAGTAATCGTCTTTTCCAAACGGATTCTGAGCTCCACTAGCTTCCCTGTTCTTGCACTCCCTCTTGAAATGACCTTTCTCCCTGCATCGAAAACAAGTAACTTTAGATTTATCAAAACCTAAAGTAGAAACATGTGCATCAAGAAAGTCATTTCTCCTAGTAATAAGCTTGAATTTTTCAGCTCGTCTAAGAACACTGGCTAGACACCATTTGATATCCATTAGTTCCATCTCTTCGGCGTCTATCTGATCGTAATCTTCCTTTGTGAGCATAGGATTTCCGATTCGACCAGCAACAAGACCTTCATATGAGAGAAGTACAGAACCAAGTAATGCCATGTGATCTTTTGCAACTTCTTCCGAAAAACTTTGACCCTCTGGAAGATTCAATGCGATGTTACACTGGATCACATAACCATTTCCTGTTTTTGAGCTTTGACTCTGAAAACTTGTAGTCGACTCTTTCGGATTAACACTCGGAAATGAAGATAATCCACTGCTTTTGTTTGAAGTCTGGTCAACTTTTTCCGTTGAATCCCCAGCACAAAACGCAGTTTGTATTTTAGGACTTCTCTCAGCCTCTTGAACCGGAACACTACCTTTGTAATACATTTTTACATCTTGTTGACCATTTGAACTGTTCATCCTCGCGATCTTCTGCTGTATCAAATCCTGACTTTTAATCTTTTCAATAAACTGAGAAATCGTTAACCCCTCATAAACACCGGTATTTTTCAGAATCATCAAATAAGTTCCCCATTCTTTCTGTGGTAACGCATCAGCTAAGTTGTCTACCCACTCTTCACGATCTTTTGTAATACTCAGCATCGACATGGATCGCACTAAGTGGCAGTATCGTTCAATCAGCTTTTTCGTATCTTCTCCCGGTAGACTGCTAAACAAATCAAACTCTTTCTTGAGTAATGCTTTCTTGCTCTTAATCATGTTCTCACTACCCTCAAATTTCACATGAAGAGCATCCCAAATCGATTTCGATGTTTTGTCATGCTGAAGCAGTATGAAGATGTCTTCTTTGATGGCTTGTTGAAGCAGACTGATCATCATCTTTTCAGCTTTGTACATATTTCGTTCTTGATTGGTAAATTCTGATAGCTCTTTGATAAACTGCAAATCTGTACGTGGTAACATATATTTCTTCAGAATACACTCCCATGACCTAAGATGATTTGCCTGGACCCAGTTTTCGAATCTGTCTTTCCACCCATAGTATTCTTCGATACTCATCAGTTTCGGGGGCTTTTGTGTTGTTCCTGTCTCATTTTCCAAGTTCATGGCTTGAGCAATGACAGCTGGAGTAGACAGTGTAGCAAACGCGTTGTAGAAATCGTTATCCATTTTTCAATACACGAATATCAAACACTGTCACTTTGGAGCGAAATTACAAGTTTGAAATTTGGAGCGAAATCCCAATACACACAGGAGCGAAATCAGTATGTAAATTGGAGCGAAATCAGCATTTTGTTGATTGGAGCGAAATCTGAAATTAGACACCCTTGGAGCGAAATTAGCTAGAACCCTGGAGCGAAATCAGAAAACTTGTCAAGTTGGAGCGAAATCAGGCTGATATCTTGAGCGAAATCAGAAATATCCATTTCGAGCGAAATCAACTCGGGGTCCATTTTGGTCCATTTTTAGTCCAATTTTAGCAATGAAATTTCAAGGGTTTATCTATGTCCAATTTTGTACAATCTGTGAAAATTTGATCCGGTTTTGTCCAATAAAACTTCCTGAAATGATGAAAGAAGGTGTAGAAGTAAGAAATCACAATGTAAATCGGCCGTAAACTGCAGAACTCCTCCAACTGGCTCTGATACCACTTGTAGGATCGTTATGGCTGACCCAAATGAGTCGTTCAGAGAGGTTCTGATCTATTTCAGGTGCGGAAAACAAGAAATAGACTTAGTAACAGCTTAATCTTCACTTAAATCACTGATTGTATTGATTTGACGTTGATTACAATCAATTCTCACACCGGCAACACTTCGGCATGAATTACAAGGTAATAGTTACTGATTTCGCTCATAATGACCCTATATATAGGGCTTTGATTTCGCCCGAGATGACACAGATCAACAAGAGCGAAATCACAACTTGTGATTTCGGGCGAAATCACTACAAATGACTCTAGGAGCGAAATCAGCATATAACTCACAAACTCTTCCTATTTTCTCGCACAACGTGCCCTGATCTATACAATGTAATCTAAGACTCGATAAAAGACGAAGTCGAAAAATGCATGCACTAACAAAAATGGAATGAGAGCTTGGGTATTTATAGATTTCGGAGAACCGTTAGGATCGTTTCTCGCATTTCGTGCCTTGATCTTGACCCTCCATGTGGGCACATGGTATTGCAATACAAGGGGACATGAAATACCATCAAATTTTAGCCCATAGAATGCAAAACTTGGGGTTAAAAACCATCAAAACATCAAAATTGGACTAGATACAATGAATCTGGTCATTTGGGCACTTTTTGACGCTTTTAGTCCCTGTTGATCAATAAGTTTATTTTTGTGCACCAAAACACCTCAAAGCCTATTTCTAAGCTATGTAAAGTATATTTAGGGCATGTTTAACTTATGATCAAGTTTCGGAACGTTCGTTACTATAAAAATCGGTATAGTTTCGCAGTTTAACGCAAATAGTCCCTGCGATCGAACAAACTTGATTTCGACACACCAAACCATCCAAAACTTATTTCTAAGTTATGTAAAGGTTATTTAAGGTATGTTGAGCCTATCTCACTATCCCGGAGTGTTTGTCGCGTTTAACTGATTACGTTTAAGCATCAATTTGCGTATAACTTTCCAGAAAGCGATTTAGAGCTCGAAATCGAACAAGAATTGATATGTGCAAATGATACACATATTTAAACAAATCCCAAGTATGAAACACAATATTTCGTTGGTTAGGCATTTGCTTGATGGCCGCAGAGGCACAGGTGTCACAGTCTCCCCTACTTTAGGAAATTTCGTCCCGAAATTTATTCGTAGGAGCCTGTTTGTGACTTTGTGTTAAATAACCACAAAAAATATGCAAGGCATAATCCTGTCATTTCCTCAACGGACATTCTTCAGAAACGAAAATGAACGGACGGAGTCATTTTAAACGGGTGCTTCCTCAGAAATGGAAATGAAGGAATAATCAAAAGGATATTCATTTCCTCAACGGACATTCTTCAGAAACGAAAATGAACGGACGGAGTCATTTTCAACAGGTGCTTCATCAGAAAGGAAATGAAGGAATAATCAAAAGGATATTCATTTCCTCAACGGACATTCTTCAGAAACGAAAAATGAACGGACGGAGTCATTTTAAACGGGTGGTTCATCAGAAACGGAAATGAATAGAATTAACTCAAAAGGATATTCATTTCCCTCAACGGACATTCTTCAGAAACGAAAATGAACGGACGGAGTCATTTTCAATAGGTGCTTCATCAGAAATGGAAACGAATAGAGTAACTCTAGACACATGAGAAACTTGCTGTGGTTTCGGTGCACTAAATTCCATAATTATGTATGCATCCATAATTACGTAATTTCTTGCACAGTCCGCACAGTGCATTTCATAATGTGTAGGGGAAGAAAAATCAAACCTGTGATGAGTGTGACTAGACTACCATAGGGTCCTTTTAATTAGATCGACAAATGATCTCTTTAAATAGACCACCAAGGAGTCTTTTCAGCTATATCATCACATGACATTCCTAACCAGATTTTTGGATCAATCTGTTTAACTAGACCACTCAAGGGGTCTAATTATGGAATAGTACCTTATAATCCAAGGGTCTTAACTATTACGTAGAAGCCCATTAAGGATTCGAGGTAGTACCTTTGGATATCCTACTATGAATCCCTTATACGAAGATATAGAAGATTCTTACGAGGATTTGGATAACGAAAAAAAAATCGGATCACACAAAAACATAAAAGAGAACACATAAGCACATAGTCACATAATTGTTTAACTTGACCTTTAATTTGTTATCTTTGGACACGGATATTTAAAGCACACCAGGAATCCAATCCGTGGATTTCATTTGGCACTTTAATCATTTTCAAGAATCTATCTATGAAGATAGGATGATCTTCCAAAAATTCGATATTTGATTACAAGGAATCATAACATTCGAATTAAGGTACACAACAATTACGGACTTACAGAAATACCCTTAGGTACCCTATTAAGGATTGGGTATTCGTCCAGAGTTGTAACTTGCATCTTGTACTTCGTTTCCTTGGAGGAAACGGGTACTTAGGATTTTCGTGGAAAATGCAAGAGATCATTAAATGGAAGAATTTTGGGGGTAGTCCATTCTTCAAGGAATACGATTGCTTGATTGTCGGTATTGTAGGGGATATGTTGTTTATACATGCAACCACATAAATACATTGCAATGTAAATAAAAGATTTATTTATAAACAACAACAACAACTGTTTCATAGACCTTGACAACAAAAGAAAATAATACATAAAGCTTGATTATTTCTAAACAATGTTGTCTTTCAGTCGGTCAGATGCTCATCCCTGCGCTAGATTCGCATTAGCAAGCTTTGGGAAATTTCTTCGGAAATGGTCCATCTCGCCACAGTTGAAGCAAGATCCTGGTAGAAAACGAGCTTGAGCAGGATTGTTGCCAGCTTGATTTGGTGCAGCTACAGTTGGGCAAACTCTTGCTGTATGACCAATAAGTCCACAAATTTGGCATTTGCGGCACTTCACACTAGCATGATGATGAAGGCTACATTGGTTACACAAGGGTGCAGTTCCGTTGTATGGCTTCCTAGCAGGGGGTTGAGCTGGTTGGTTGGGTATAGTTTGATCATTGTGAACGACCACGGCGAAGTTCTGAGAAGCCTTTCGCTTTTTTGACTTCTTGGGGGATCCAGTCTGTTCATACTTTAGTTTTGATTCTTCGATCGGTTTCTTGTCGCCTTTTCAGAAAAGTTTACCTTTCGTGATCTGAGATTCAGTCAAGGTAGCGGATAGCTCAATGGCCTGTCTAACTGTAGTGGGATTACTACCAGTAATAATATCTTGAACTGAGTCAGGGAGGCCATCAATGTACTTTTCGATTGCCTTATCCAAGGGCGTAACCATGTTCAGGCATAATAGACTTAACTCCTCATAACGGTCAGTGTTGGCTCGATGCTCACCGCTATCTTGCTTAAGATCGTCGAATTCCCTTTCCAATGCTCTAATCTCATGACGAGGACATAATTCCCTCATCATTAGAGCTCGAAGCTCTTCCCATGTTTGAGCCAGTGCTACGTCGGCACCCCTATCCCTCATCACACCATTCCAGCATGTCAAAGCTCGTTTCTCAAAGACGCTAGATGCAAACTCTACCTTTCGCTCGTTTGGACACTGAACATGTCTGAAGGTGCTCTCTAGACTCTCAAACCATTGCAGAAGTGCAGTCACTCCTTGAGACCCAGAAAACTTTAATGGCTTGGCAGAGTTGAATGTCTTGAAGTTGCATGGGGCATTATTGTTGTTGAGGGCTAGGTTACATTGAGCAATGATGTTTGGAATTGCAGCAGCCATCTGCTGCGTAATGATAGCTGCCAGTTCTTCATTGGGTACCTGATTTTCACGTCGTGGAGGCATTCTAAAAGGGGAAATAAGAGAGAAAACAAATGAAATGGCATTGGGTAAGGATGTTACAATTTTCGACCAAAAGGCATGGGTGATGGTCATTTGTTCGAACCACGAAGCAAACAAACGACACACAAAAGCTGAATCAAAGTAAATAGGTCCTCATGATGTATCGCGAAGACATGCTCTCCTATAAGTGGACACTCACCCCAAGAGTTCCCAGGTAAGAGTGACTGGTCCGATACTACGGATTTGTACGAACACAGTAGCCTTAGACAGAAGACTCAGGGTACAGGCACCTACCCTTCCAGTTTGCACGTGTTCATATTCTTTAGACCCAAACTTTGACGAGATTTTGAAAACTTTGAAGGTTTAAAACCTTATAATAAATCATCCTAGAACAGATGACTAGTTTTCAAAGCGGATTCGAAATTTATGTTCTCATTGTGGTTGTCACCTAAAAATAGGCGACGGTATTGTTTTATGACTAAACGCAAGTACACTCGCGTTAGGGTCCTAGGAAGGTTATAGACTAGGTCAAAGCATTCCTAATAACCTAATTCCCTATAACCATGAGCTTTGATACCAACTTTTCTGGCACACCCCGACCACGAAAAACAACAAATCGTGGCGGAAACATCGGGGAGTGTTGTAACAGAATCATTGTTTCATAACACATGGATTGAAGTTCTGTTTTATTAAATTAAATGTATAACATTACATTGAAATTAGAAACAAAACATGAACAAATAGACTTTCATTATTATTAAGTCACTAAGGCCTCGTCTGTTCCTATGTGCGCATGCATCAATATCATCATCAAATATCACCAACTATGGTACCTGAAACACATGTGAAATACGTCAGCATAAAATGTCGGCGACTACATAGGATATTATGAGAGTGTCAGATTCATGGCTCGTTTATGTTTTGAAAATATAACTTAAACACCTTTGTAAATTGATAATTAGAAAACCAAGTTTTGTAAAATGTTTGTAATGTAAATTGAAATAACTAAGTCAAAACAGATTTGTTTTATAAAACCTCGATACCATGAATCTTAACTCCAAAACATTTGTTTATATAAACCCAAATTGTAAATCGTTTTTGAAATAAAACTCGAATGTTTTATATTGTTAGAAAAACCTTGTAATATAACTTTGTTTTGATAACCTTGCCCAAGTGATCTAGATAACGCAACGATATATAATGTATTAAAAGCACTTATATATAGGAAGTACCAGCGGCGTATCCACCATGCTTTTAACACATTACACCCGCCCTGTTACCTAATCACTTCCCAAACCCAACGGTTCAAACAATACCAAACGGTTCACATAATCAAACAGTTACAAACGGTTCATATAAATTAGACAGTTACAAACGGTTCACATAATCAAATAGTTACCAACGGGTCAAAATGTAAAACAATGTGTCCATATGCTGAGTGAACATATGCAACAAAATATAATATACAAAAATCAATGTGCTAGCATGTTAAGTGAACATACATAGCAAAACATAATGAAATCATGTACTATATATGTACTAATGAACATAACAAGCATATGATATAAAATCATGAAAAGCACGAAAGTAACAAGTAGGCACCTGTGTTTTACCCCAAAATGTTTGAAAAACAGTAAAAGAGGGGACTATGTACTCACTTGAGGATGCTTAGAAGTCTTGACTAACAACCAAGCAAGCTAGAGGGATCGCGGAAATCAACGACACCTAATATAGGTAACTATGTTAATAAACGGACCTAAATCGGAGGATCGGATTAAATGAGGTTTCGTAAACCAAATGAGTGTAGGGACTCATGTAATATGGTTTAACAAAGACTACATTCTAAAATGAAACCTAACCTAAGTGCTTACGACCCATTATGACTCGTTAAGGTAGCTTACGCCACTTTAACGCGTCGTTCGCGTAAAACGCGTCCGGACCGTCTAACTAGTCCTATGATAAGTATTATATGCCTTAACATGTCTAATAATGTTGCCTAATCAGGTTAGATGTCAAAATTTAGGTTACATATGCTTAAAATGAATTTATGCATAAAAAGGGCATTTTGGTCATTTTCCTAAGGCATATAAACTACCTATCATACAACTAACTAAACGAAGTGACCATAAGGTATAACCTCGGAAGGTTATTCCCTATACAACTATGGTCACAATAAATGCTTGGTCGAATCCTAATGATCGACCAAACGGGTCGGGTTCGAAAGTCTAAGCGGTTGTTTAGACCGCTTATCTTACGCTCTATATAAGCACTAAACCTAAAGTGACGAGTTAAACATGTTAAAACATGTTTAACGAAGTTTGAAAACAAGTTTGATATCAAGACAAAGGGTCTTGATACCCAAGAATAGTTTGGTTACAAAATACGCATAAACGCGCATTTTGACCGAAACTATGACTCATCACTACGCCTAAATAACGTGGTAATCAGTAGGTGTAGTCACAAGAGACTATGACCATCATTATTACGCTCACGTTGCGTAGTTCAAACGAACTTCGTGTTGACCATAACCTGGTCAAAGCAGACAGTCAAACACAGTTTGACTTTCGTGCTTAAAAACACAAAAAAGCATGAAAGAAACTTACAAAGGGTCCAAGCTAGGAAGAAATTGATCTAAATACTTAGGTATGAAGCATAAAGCTTCAACTTAGAGCATAAAATTAGATCAAGGTGTGAGGAAAATGGAATGAGAGCTTGGGTATTTATAGATTTCGGAGAACCGTTAGGATCGTTTCTCGCATTTCGTGCCTTGATCTTGACCCTCCATGTGGGCACATGGTATTGCAATACAAGGGGACATGAAATACCATCAAATTTTAGCCCATAGAATGCAAAACTTGGGGTTAAAAACCATCAAAACATCAAAATTGGACTAGATACAATGAATATGGTCATTTGGGCACTTTTTGACGCTTTTAGTCCCTATTGATCAATAAGTTTATTTTTGCACACAAAAACACCTCAAAGCCTATTTCTAATCTATTTAAAGTATATTTAGGGCATGTTTAACTTATGATCAAGTTCCGGAACGTTCGTTACTATACAAATCGGTATAGTTTCGCAGTTTGACGCAAATAGTCCCTGCGATCGAACAAACTTGATTTCGACACACCAAACCATCCAAAACTTATTTCTAAGTTATGTAAAGGTTATTTAAGGTATGTTGAGCCTATGTCCCTATCCCGGAGTGTTTGTCGCGTTAAACTGATTGCGTTTACGCATCAGTTTGCGTATAACTTTCAAGAAATCGATTTAGAGCTCGAAATCGAACAAGAATTGATATGTGCAAATGATACACATATTTAAACAAATCCCAAGTATGAAACACAATATTTCATTGGTTAGGCATTTGTTTAATGGCCGAAGAGGCATAGGTGTCACACCAAGTGTGAATTTTGGCTAAAAGAGGTTCAATTCCTTGGTCACGTTGACCCTGCAAAGATTGAAGCTGTGAAGACTTGGATTGCTCCTAAGTCTCCGTCTGAAATCCATTCGTTTCTTGGTCTAGCTGGTTACTATCGTCGTTTCATTTCAAACTTCTCGAAAATCGCCGTTCCTCTCACTTCCTTCACTCAAAAAGATAAACCTTTTGTTTGGGGTCCCGAACAAGAGGAGTCTTTCCAAACGCTCAAGGACATGCTTGCAATGCTCATATCCTTGCTCTTCCCGATGGTAACGATGACTTCGACATGTATTGCGATGCGTCAAACCAAGGTCTTGGTTGCGTTCTTATGCAACGGGATAAGGTTATCGCTTACGCGTCGAGGCAACTCAAAATACATGAGAAAAACTACACTACGCACGATCTTGAACCTGGTGTAGTTGTTTTTGCATTGAAGATATGGCGACACTACCTTTATGGTACCAAGTGTGTGGTCTTCACCGACCATAAGAGCCTTCAGCGCATCTTTAATCAAAAGGAACTGAACATACGTCAGCGTCGCTGGGTAGAGTTGTTAAACGACTACGACTACGAAATTCACTACCATCCAGATAAAGCGAATGTCGTGGCTGACGCACTTTGTCGTAAAACTTATATCAAGAGTGTTCGTTGCTTCTAACTCGTCGACGATCTTTGAAACCACATTCGCGAAGCTCAATACTCGTTTGTTAACGAGGGTAACCTCTATAACGAGATGCAATGTGGTGTAGAAGAAAGTCTTGTAACCAAATCCGATGGTATTCTATACTATCTCAATCATGTTTGGGTTCCTACTCGTGATAACCTTCGAGAACTTTTGATGAAAGGGGCACACAAATCAAGGTATCATGTTCACCCTGGTGCTGATAAGATGTATCACGACATGCGTACGTCTTATTGGTGGCCTGGAACGAAGAAAGATATCTCCACCTTTGTTTCTAAGTGTCTCACCTGTTCCAAGGTTAAAGTTGAACATCAACGTCCCTCTAGCTTGCTCGAACAACCAAAAATTCTTGTCTGGAAATGGGAGAGTATTGCAAGGACTTTATTACTAAGCTTCCTTGTAATTCTTCAGGTCATGACAGTATTTGGGTAATCATCGACCGATTGACCAAATCCGCTCACTTTCTCCCCATTCGTGAAGATTACAAAGTCAAGAAATTGGCTCGCATCTACGCGGATGAAGTCATTTGTTGTCATGGTATCCCCATTGACATCATCTTGGACTGCGATGGTCGTTTTATTTCTCGTCTTTGGCAAACATTTCAATCCGCCCTTGGTACTCATCTCAATCTTAGTACCGCTTTTCATCCTCAATCCGACGGTCAAACTGAACGTACTATCCAAACTCTAGATGATATGCTTCGTTCTTGTGTAATCGATTTTGGTGGCAACTGGGATACGCACTTGCCTTTGATCGAATTCTCGTACAACAACAGTTACCATGCGAGTATTCAAATGACACCGTTCGAGGCATTGTATGATCGTAAGTGTCGTTCGCCTATTTGTTGGCACGGGATCGGAGAAGCTCAAATCACCGGCCACGAGCTTATACAAGAGACGACGGACAAGATTTTATAGATTCGAGACAACTTTCTTAAAACCAGGAGCCGACAAAAGAGTTACGCTGACAAGCTTCGCAAACCCTTGGAATTCAACGTTGGTGACTTTGTACTCCTCAAAGTATTCCCTTGGAAGGGTGTAGTTCGATTTGGTAAGAAAGGAAAACTTGCTCCTCACTACGTAGGTCCTTTCAAGATTCTCAAAAGGATTAGCAAGGTAGCTTATCGATTGGACCTACCTCAAGAACTCAACAATGTTCATCCTACCTTTCATATCTCAAACCTGAAGAAATGTCTAGCTGAAGAAGGACGTCAAATTCCACTCGAAGATCTTCAAATCAACGAGACCTTGCACTTCGTGGAGAAACCTGTCGAGATCATGGATCGAGGTGTCAAGCAATTAAGGTGCAGTCGAATTCATATTGTTAAGGTACGATGAGAAGGAAAACGTGGCGCTGAGTTTACTTGGGAACTCAAAAGTGAGATGAAGACTAAGTATCCGCATCTATTTGTCGCATCTTCCTAAATTTCGGGACGAAATCTCCTAAAGGAGGGGAGACAGTAACGCCTCACTTTTGTAACTTTCCTTATTTAGAAAGTTTGTTTCGTACTTCTATTTTTGGAAACTTTAACCTCTTTTAATCATATTTCGTTTCGAATCATTGTAATTCGAGGCTTTGATTGTAATAGAACTGATCATTTTATAAGAATTATAAATTAATTATTCATACATGTTTGTCATTCGATTTATTCACATACTTGATACATGTTCATCATTCTCGTAAACACATACGTATTTCACCTACAACCTATCGTAAATACATGTTTTTATACTCATTATACATATAAATACTTGGTTACACACTCACAATACTTGAGTTATGCCTTAATACTTAATTCATACTTAATTACATGTTCTTTATGCAAGTTATACCATAAAACATCAAACATATCAAACTATAGGGACTAAAGTTGTCAAACAATGAAAGAGTACACGGGCAGAGGCGTCGCGCTATGCGGACCCCCCTTTAACCTACGCGCAACATCTAGGTCCTCAATCCGCAGAAACTTGTTTCTGGTCACGAGATTGGCCAACTTTCAACCATATATCTCACCCAATCACTTCTAATCTTCTTAAACACCCAAACCTAATCAGCCACAATATTCAATCTTTCTAACACTCTTTTTCACTTTCCAAACTCATCTAAACACTCAAAACACTCTCATAATCTCTGAAATTGCAAGTATAAGGCAAAAACCTTCAAGTGCAAAAGTGAGTCTAAACTCACTTTTCATCCACTTTCTTCACCATTTCTTCTTCCACAAAGCTTGGAACACCTCTAGGAATGAATGTTTCCACAGGCTTACCATGGTAAACAAAGGTGGAACAACACCATTTTGAGATCCAAACTTTCTATTGTGGAAGAAACTTTGGTTAACCTTCTATAAACTCAACTTTTCTACTTGAATCTCATACCTAACAACTTCCTAAACTGTCACGTCTCCCGACCCCATCCTGGACGGAATTGGGAGCCGCGAGCAGTCCAGTGGTACCGGTGAGTTATTTTGAAAAATATTGCAGCGGAAATTTTATCAGGACCGTGAGTTAGGAAAAATATCAGAGTTTAGAAACACCGGATTTTATTTAAATAGATGGAATAAATTCCATTGTTACAAAGGTAGCTTTTAATAAAAACAATATTTCTTAATTTGATTTAATTAATAAAATAAGCCACTTCTTGAAGTCTTTTAGTGCCGGATCCAATCCTTACTCCAATCTACTGTAATTACCTGAAACGCGTTTTAAAAAGGTTTTGTCAGCGGGAAATACTAAGTGAATCATTCAGTTTACTAAAACGACTCGTTTGTTATAATTTACAGTATTAAGAGTTTTTACATATGTTTCTGATATCTACCAACTACCCACAGTATTTGTCACTCGACCGGATCTGTGACTGTGGTCATATCACCATTGGCTGCCACAATGAATGACGTATATCACTTATTTATAGGTTCGCCCACCTAATGTGATTAAAACAGTAGTAATGTGCACAATACCCCACATACTGGCTGTAATTTGGTGATTACATAAACTTAATCACTGTAATTTATAATTCTGAAAATAATTTGGAGTATTGCAAAACAGTTGATAAAAAGAGAATGACTCACATTATAAACATGCAGATTCATACGGCCAAAGTTTAGTCTACAGATAAGCCTTGATATATTGCAGATTTATACAGGCAGAGCTTAGCCTATTGATTTAGCCTTGTATCCTAGTGCACACGAACTAGGTAGGTAACTTAATACAACAATTACGATAACTCACGAGATCAAATTCTCACAACGAACGACAAAGTGCGATACTTAAACATCCATCGATTTAACGACGAACGACAACGTATAACCCTAATGTGGGTGGCACTTAAACATCCATTGGATATATTGATCGGTCGGAAAATGAATCGTAATAGCGATCGAGTTAATACCCTGTATCGTAGCAGCACCCTGCTATACTAATTAGTGATTCGCGTGTGTGTAGTGGGGAGTATTTTCGGTAGTTAAACATATAGTTTAACAGAATGGAATACGTATTTGTGTAAAACCCAAATCAAACCTTAACGGTAGTCACGAGATTCGAACCTTAACGAATTTCACAAAGTATAGTCTTATTCAGACAGTACTTTGGTATCCATTTAATGAACTCACAAAGTATAGTACTTTGGATTCCGTTTAATGAAATTCACAAAGCACAGCACTTCGGCATTCGTTAGATGGTTCCTGAATCGATCGGACAGAACATCGCTTTGGTGATTATTGGTTAGAACACCAACGTATAGAGAAAAGAAGAAAGAAATGAGCAACGAAGAATGAAATCCTAAGTTCCTATTTATAGCAAGCAAGCAAGCACCTCAACAATTTCTTCTGATCAATGTGGGGATTTCAATTGACATGCCTACCTACCTGCTTGACATGCCTACCTACCTGCTTGACATGCCTACCTACCTGCTTGACATGCCTACCTACCTGCTTGACTCACTTGGGTGTCTTAATTAGGGTTTCCTTATTGGATAATTATTATACTAAATATTAATTTTAGTGAGAGTTGTTACATCCTCCCCACCTTAATAAAAAATCTCGTCCTCGAGATTTGGACTATGATATTTTCTTTAGGTTTCTTCTTTTAATTAAGAAAAATAATGTATCGTGGAATGGAATCAAAAGATATTTTGAGGGGTATGAAAATTTAAAAATAAAAATGATTTATAGAAACAATTGGATTCAATATTCGAAATGAACTTACTTTGATCAATTGAGGGAGATTCCGAATTGATAAATATCTATTTGTGAATGGGAGTATGGAAAATGATTTGTTAATGATTATCCGAAAATCAACATCGTTTACTTAAATGGTACTGGACAATAGAATTTAGTGTATCGTAATCTGAGTACATAATTGTACCAAGAATATGACAAATCAAACGAATGGCGTATGAATAGGGTTTATTATTAGCACAGGCTACAAATGTATATGGATACTGCAAGGTATTGTTATGATAAATTTACCGTTTTCGAAATTAACTGAGAGTTTCAAGGAAGCGAATCTAGATATTTCAAAAGATGAGACATTCCGATGAAATGATATAGTTTCCAAGGTGATTATGTTTAAGCCAAAAGATATATGATCTATAGATTTTTAGAATGAATGTGAAGAACTTTTTGGAATTAGTAAAATTCTTTGTCAGAAGAAAACTTACCTTGATTGGTACCTAAGGAAGACTTAAGATTGATCGGTTCAAAATGAAATCATGAAAATGTTTTGTCAAATATTGAATTATGATATGAGAAAATCAATGTGCTGAGATGGGTGATTTGTAAGAATATATGAAAAGACAAGAAAGTTAGTATATTTTTGTCTTAATACATAATTGTATTCAGATGATTTTAATCAAAATGTTTGATTAAAGATAGGTGATATTTTGATTTACTAAATACCTTTTCCTTTTATGTTATCATAAAGTAGAATAATAAATAAATATAGATAGGTTTAAAATATCAAACCCGAGGTAAATTTTGACAAAATAATGATATATATTTTTTATAAATAGGTTTACCCAATATCGTAGAACTCATGATTATCATTTTTAAAATCAAGTGTGTTTAATTATAAGATTTTATAATAGGGTATTTTAAATTATAAAAGTAAAATAATAAATGTTTATTTTAATATCAAGCATACTTAAATATTGGCTTGCGTAAATAACATTTGATAAATATATATATTTATAAAAGAATATTTCTATTAATAGTTGTGAAATATTAATCAAGATGAACATTTATTTATAATATGTCTTGTTCATGAATACTTAGACAATTATTTAGATAATTTTATTCGTCCATTTGATTGTTTTATGAAAATATGTCTTCTCTTTACAATACAAAGTATACATATTTCTATATATAATATAAAATATTTTTATATATATATAATTGAAATTTACTAAATAAGTATGATGACTTAATTTATATATATATATATATATATATATATATTAAATAGTTATTATCATGGTTGGATATTGGTTAGTGTTGCCTTGTTTAAGCATAGGTGGCCAGTCCATGCCTAACTAAGGCTAGGCTATTCAATACATGCCCTTGATAATAACTCTAGTATCTAAAAATAATAATACTAATAATATTACTAATAATAAAACTAATATTAATTGCCAATAATAAATGCATAAACTTAAATGAGAGTATACTTCAAACAAAATTTTATACGTAAAAATATAAATTCTTTACCTTAATGGTTTTAACAAAAATTTTAAATACAGGAATACTATATTGGAAGTTTCTATATATAATCAATTAAATTTATATAATGTTTTTCGATCAATGATGATAAGGTAAGAAATATCACGAAAGGCTCGATTTAGGTTGTAAGGACTAAGGAATTAGGACATGAAATGGTGGATCATTATCTTAGCACATAATTGTGTTAAGATTGCTTTTATAAAATAAATTAACAAAGCAGATTCAATATAGATAAATAAATAATTAAATCCTAGATTAGCGAAATCTTCAAATTTTGTGAAAATGTCATTACAAGGTGAACGTGATCAAAGAAATAATTCAGTGAAGTCGAAGGCCAAGAAAGCATGTTATAATTCAAGAGAATCGAAATGCTTGTTGGGATTATTCCGAATTCGAATACGATGGCTTAAAATATCATATGGGACTTTGAATTGAATACGGATTGCGAGCAAGTTAACTGGGTTTGGATAAAAACGAGTTTTAATAAGGAAGTTCAGACATGATCACAACAGAAATCATGTATACTCTTCAAAAGAAAATCGAGTTTTTCAAGAAATTCATTGATTCGATATTAAAGAGTCATCGCTTTGTAAAAACGCGGTTTACAATGAAAAGATCAAGTATAGCAAAATGATATTTGAGCTTTTGATAAAACAACAAATTGGAATGATGCCCTCTTATGGTCTTCATAATTCAAATGAACCACATGCGTAACAAACAGTGCATGTGTAGCGTGTGGATTTATCAAGAAATGAAATGAATCAATATTTGCTACTATGAAAGAAATCTTTATGGTATGATGATCATTAAAAGAAGTAGAAACACGAAAGTCAACTTATTTATAGGCAGAAGTCAGAATTGCAACGAAAGAAATATAAGAACTTTATCTGAAATCTCGTGTGATAACCTTTGTTAAGTGACATTACCAAGGAATGTCGAATGAAATGAAATGAAATAGGGGATTTGCAAAGGTAGATGACTTCTTTTGTAGTGCCAATAATTATGACTATAATTAGACTGTGCACCGATGGTTGTGAAATATTGTTCCAACGTACCTCAGCGATATTGTGATCGTTTGTAAGATCATGTGGCAAAGTTCCGTTTTTTTTTATTAGGAGTTCTTTTACTGACGGAATTAGTATTGGTGTCATCGTGCCTAATTTATATTTTCCAAAGGTCTTGCCTTGGAAGTCATGTGTGATAAACTTCGACGTCCGTGGATATATATAATTTAAGTTTTATGTGTTTTCTTGTGCATTAGCACAACTTTAGATGTTTCTTACTTGCGTTAATAGTTTATGATAACGCATTGGTAATTCTTATATTTTTGATGGTGTTCCAATTTATAGAGTTTCCATTGTTTATTTTGTCACACGAACTACGAGACAAATGATCAAACGAAATAATGTTTGATATCGGAAAAGAGATTCCTAATAAAGAAATCTAGACACATATGCTTGTGTTTTATTCCTAATCGACTTTTGGAATTCCTTATAGATATACATATCTATATAATTATATATTACACATGCTGTAATATACATACCTTCTATAAGATCAATGTATTTAGCAGATTCATATTTCCAAAAACAAGTCAAATATCTGGTCATGATTTTATTTAGGGAAATCTTGTCACTGATTTGACATATTATTTACCCCGTCTTATCCGGTTCGCGCCGGAGAGGTAACTTCAGTATATCCTGACAAGCTGGAGAGTCTGCTACTCTATACCCAGTTTTGCCGGAGAAAATTTTCTACTTCCCATAAATAGTATCTTTTCAAGATTTTTTTTAAAAGTGCCTCTTTTATTAGGACTTTTATCCAGAATCAAGGAAATTTGTATTTCCCTAACATATCTTATTCTCGACCAAATAATATCAATAAGCAAGAAGCAATTACGTGCTATTGCCTGCTAATCGTCATTTTTATGGAATACCAATATCCATTACATTGTACTTATATAAGTAATTTACCTTAAAGTTTATTTAAGGCAAAATTCTTAAGTTCAAGTCTAAATATCATCCGGAGTGCTATCAGATAATATTAAGCTTCTAATTTTCCATTTAAACTTAGGTATTATTATAACACCTAATTGCGTAAACAAGTAGCTTAGCTTATACTAAGGCATCTTTTCTTATGTTCAAGTCTAACTGCTATCGGATGTGCTACCATTTAACAGTAATCTCCTAACTCTTTTTATTTAAGCTTAAGTATTATTATCACAACACTTATAGGCTTAAAGCAGTGGCTCTGATACCACCTTCTGTCACGTCCCCCGACCCCATCCTGGACGGAATCGGGAGCCGCGAGCACTCCAGTGGTACCGGTGAGTTATTTTGAAAAATATTCCAGCGTAAATTTTATCAGGACCGTGAGTTAGGAAAAATATCAAAGTTTAGAAACATCGGATTTTATTTAAATAGATGGAATAAATTCCATTGTTACAAAGGTAGCTTTTAATAAAAACAATATTTCTTAATTTGATTTAATTAATAAAATAAGCCACTTCTTGAAGTCTTTTAGTGCCGGATCCAATCCTTACTCCAATCTACTGTAATTACCTGAAACGCGTTTTAAAAAGGTTTTGTCAGCGGGAAATACTGAGTGAATCATTCAGTTTACTAAAACGACTCGTTTGTTATAATTTACAGTATTAAGAGTTTTTACATATGTTTCTGATATCTACCAACTACCCACAGTATTTGTCACTCGACCGGATCTGTGACTGTGGTCATATCACCATTGGCTGCCCCAATGAATGACATATATCACTTATTTTTAGGTTCGCCCACCTAATGTGATTAAAACAGTAGTAATGTGCACAATACCCCACATACTGGCTGTAATTTGGTGATTACATAAACTTAATCACTGTCATTTATAATTCTGAAAATAATTTGGAGTATTATAAAACAGTTGATAAAAAGAGAATGACTCACATTATAAACATGCAGATTCATACGGCCAAAGTTTAGTCTACAGATAAGCCTTGATATATTGCAGATTTATACAGGCAGAGCTTAGCCTATTGATTTAGCCTTGTATCCTAGTGCACACGAACTAGGTAGGTAACTTAATACAACAATTACGATAACTCACGAGATCAAATTCTCACAACGAACGACAAAGTGCGATACTTAAACATCCATCGATTTAACGACGAACGACAAAGTATAACCCTAATGTGGGTGGCACTTAAACATCCATTGGATATATTGATCGGTCGGAAAATGAATCGTAATAGCGATCGAGTTAATACCATGTATCGTAGCAGCACCCTGCTATACTAATTAGTGATTCGCGTGTGTGTAGTGGGGAGTATTTTCGGTAGTTAAACATATAGTTTAACAGAATGGAATACGTATTTGTGTAAAACCCAAATCAAACCTTAACGGTAGTCACGATATTCGAAACTTAACGAATTTCACAAAGTATAGTCTTATTCAGACAGTACTTTGGTATCCATTTAATGAACTCACAAAGTATAGTACTTTGGATTCCGTTTAACGAAATTCACAAAGCACAGCACTTCGGCATTCGTTAGATGGTTCCTGAATCGATCGGACAGAACATCGCTTTGGTGATTATTGGTTAGAACACCAACGTATAGAGAAAAGAAGAAAGAAATGAGCAACGAAGAATGAAATCCTAAGTTCCTATTTATAGCAAGCAAGCAAGCACCTCAACAATTTCTTCTGATCGATGTGGGATTTCAATTGACATGCCTACCTACCTGCTTGACATGCCTACCTACCTGCTTGACATGCCTACCTACCTGCTTGACTCACTTGGGTATCTTAATTAGGGTTTCCTTATTGGATAATTATTATACTAAATATTAATTTTAGTGAGAGTTGTTACATAAACCCATCCATGGTTGTGGAACTTGTTAGAGTTTGATTCTTACAAGTTTAGAGGTACAAACAACCTCTAAACTTTCTGTTTTTATTACGGTTTAAGACAACCCACAAGTGTTGAAGTCACATAAGTCTACCATAGCTCATATAGCAAGACTTATGTTTGATGTAAGTGTGAACTTGGATGCTTTGGCTATCCTATCTTGTTCCACACCTCACTTGATATTTTATTTAATTAACTCAAGTAGCTTTCTAGTAACATAATCTCGTCTAGCCTCCAACACTTAAGTTAAATCTTTCCATGTTGTGGTGGTTCACCCGGGTTAGGTTTTACTTGGCTACTTGATAATGTATTAGTTAGTTATTTATTTCTTGTCATTCATGACCCTTCGAATCATTCTTGTGATTATTTGTGTAGTGGTGAATCATACAATGAGGTTAATCTCCATGCTTGACTTACATGACAATCTATGAAACTCATGATGGACTTACCTTAGGACTATTATTAGAACTATATATATATATATATATATATATATATATATATATATGTGTGTGTGTGTGTGTGTGTGTGTGTGTATAAATATATAAATTTGAACATTGCTGAGTTTATGATGATAACTGGGATATGGTTATTCGTCATAAACTTAGGCTACTTTATCTACGAATCTAAGTCTCTTGTTATTGATTCTAATGGGCAAACTAGGACCCATGAAATCACATACAATTTCATATATAAAACGAGTACTTAGACTAGATAATACTTTCATGCATATATACTTTTCGTACTTTAAATTCCAATCCGAATCTTCAATTTAATTTTGTTACTTACATACCTTCGTTTACCCCATGTAGGGTGACCTCGGTGTTCCATCCTCCAACTCTCAACTCATCACGGGATTCAAAGGAAAAGCTTTGCAAAACCGTGAGTACACTCGAACACCCTTTTTACGTTTTACACATTTTGGGTGTAATATGTTTAACCTATTAAAATCACAATCACACTTATACTTTTTGCAAACACAAACAATCCATCATACATGCTTAAATACGTGAAAACTTGATTTGTATAGTTGGATGATTCTTTTGTGTAATTTATTTGTCACTAACTTCGTACGAGCCTCCCCTTAACATGTATAGCGCTAGAGGAGTAGCGCACCGCCCATAGTCTTGTGGTCATGTTAAGTTTATTTTATGCGGTAATCAAAGGGTTGACTTGTTAAATTGCATGCCATTATACAATTATCTAGTTTTAAACTATTTTTGCCATATGGATTCGTTTAAACCATTTTTCATACTTATGCTATATTAAACTTGTGTACTCGCCAATGCTTTGTATGTTGAACTATACTTTTAAACATGTTACAGGTTGATGATGATGATCATGATGAAATCTAGTAGGGACGAATTTAGAAACACATATCGAAATACTAGATTTAGTTCTTGTTATGTTATTGAACTTGTTCTATTTTATCTTTTCCATGTCGTACTTTGATTTCCTTTGATGTAATTTGACAATTATTATCTATGAATGAAGTCCGTTCTGAATTAAATATTGTCACAATAGTTTATGAAGTCTCGAGCAATCTCGTTCGTCTCACTCTGATGTTTTCACCATCGGTTAGGGTGTGACAATTTTATTCTATCATCTCTTCATGTTTCGTTGATTCACTCATTCGTGTCTTTACGGTCTATATAAAGCACGTTAACTGCCTTGAAGGGGTTAGAAGGGTGGGTTGGGTAAAATTTTTGCCTCGTTCAGTTTATAGATCCTACGAGGACTTGATTCAAGCTTATTAGGACTTCTTTTGAGGCAGATAGCATCAAATCGGGGGAAGTAAGAACGGCTTGAATCCCCTATAAATAAACTACTATTAAAACTTTAAACTGGCCTTGCAGCACTGTATCCCTGCTGATTCAGACCAATATGGCCGAGGGTAGCGTTGCCTCCAAAAAAGGGACATACCACATTTTGCATTAATAACTTACTTTAGGGGTGTGCATGGGTCGGTTTGGGTTGGTTTTGACCAAAAACCATAACCATAACTGTGATGTCGGTTATTAGATAACCATAACCATAACCGATCGGTTATGGTGGTTATGGTTATTCGGTTTTGATGGTTATAGCGGGTCGGTTATGGGTGGTTAACCGTGTATTTAACTTAGCTAAAAATAGTTTAATTTTTTTTAACATGGAATAAATTGTTATTGCATATTTGTATATATTAGTATATTACATAGTATTAAAAAATACATATGATACATTCCATAAATTCAAATAAACATTCAACCAAAACCACAAAATGATATGAAAAACCGACAAGTACTAAAAATCTTCGGTCAAAAGCATCAAATAATAAAAATACGGTGAAAAGTCCTAAATCCTGCAAAGATTTATTACATGTCGGTTCGGTTATGGTGGGTATGGAAAAAATGATAACCATAACCGACCCGCTACTTTCGGTTTTCAAAAGAACCATTAACCGACCCACCGGTTTTTTATTTGGTTCAGTTTTTCGGTTCGGTTTTGTCGGTTAATTCGGTTATGGTTCGGTTAATTCGGTTTTTTGCACACCCCTAACTTACTTAATTATCTTTCAATATTACGGCCTTGCGGGACTGTAACACTGCTGACTCAGATCAATATGGCTGAGGGTTGCGTTGCATTCAAAAGAGGGACATGCCACTATAACTAAAATAATATCTTAAAAAAAACCCAAAGTGCGGAAATCATCAAAGGATACATAAAAGATGAGTCGGAACCAGGTGATTCTTTCTTGTTTATTTGTTTCTTTTATTACATTAGTTTCTTTCTTTATTATTACTTGTTTAAAAAACTTTTTCTCAAAATTTGGGTCGATTGGACGCTGACGATAAACCGGTATTAGAAACTCTTGTGTCCTTGGACGATCTCGGTATCTTACCATCACTATACTACGTCAACAATTGGTGCACTTGCCCTAGCGTGTTGTAGAGAATGATAGTATTATATCGTGTTTTATAAATTTAAAACTTGATAAAGAGTGAAAAGTACTTAAAATATAATAAAAATCATACGCACGCTCGCATCATGTCATTCGTAATTTTTCTCATTAGAAATTTATTGGTCGCAGGGGCGGAGGCATCATATAACCAGCCGTAGCACGGGCTACGGCTCAAACTCGTGTTCGCAGTGTTAATTTTTTTTTTTTTTTGATTTTATATAAAGTATACCCCTAAAAAATACGAGGATACCCCTAACCAAAAAATAGGATACTTTTTATAGTAAAATCTAATTCTTTTTATAAAGTTTAAAAGTTAATTTTTGAAGTATGAAGATTCTGTAAACCGAAAAATCGGATATTATCACGATGGCAAATTTGCAATGTCTGGGTAATTGATGATATCATGATAGACCTCCTAGCCCATCATTAGCCCAAACCCAAATCATTAGCCCGTGCTACAAGCCCAGTTTTCATTGTGATGGTGTGGGCGGCAATTGAAAAAAATCATGAGAAACCAAACGTCGTTGCTCAACACTACGGAACAAAACCCAATGCTTGACTGTTTGAGCGTCTTTCCCTGCGAGCTCAAGTTTGAACATGTCAAAAACATTATCCCGATTCGTCCCTGAAGCCTTGAACTCGAACCTGCGTTTCGTTGTAAGTTTTCGGTTTCTTGGCCCTTGATTCCTTGAATATTGATAATTTGATACTTTATTTCAGTTTTTAGTTTTTCAGTTATTGTTTGTAACTTGTAAGTTTTAGTGAAATTGTGATTTGTGAATATGTTAGGATTTAAGATTTGCAACTTTAATTCTTTAAATGTTTGTTGTTAATGTAATATTGTTTATGTTCTAAAACTTATACTCTTATCTTTTCGTTGTTAAACTAGGGATTTGATTAGTTGAATTCTTTAATTTGTGGTGAAGATGAAACCACAAACTAAACAACAATCACTAATTGGGGACTTTTCAAAAGAAAATTTGAGGAAATTGATGAAAATCGGGTTGCTAATGATACAATCCCGAATGATACAAGTCTGAATGTTGCTAATGATAATATTCAAGCAAATGATGACATTGATGCAAGTCCGAATGCTGTTAATGATAATATTCAAGCAAATGATGACATTGACGCAAGTCCGAATGTTGTTATGCAAGAAAATGTTGATATTGTTCCAAGTAGTCCTACAACTTCAACTCTTCAGATCCCTATGATAGGCCACCTATTGCTAGTTATCACCCTAATCAAATAGATTTTAAAGGGGCTTTTGAACCGTGTAGTCATGAATTTCCTTTCAAAGACTATTATGGAAAAAAAGACGATTTGTTGTTACTTGGTTTAATGATCATAAGTGGTTAGAGTATAGTACTAAAGTAGATAAAGCCTTTTGTTTATATTTATTTTACTTGTTTAAAGAAGTGTCGGTAATCAAGGAGGAAGAGATACATGGTCATCTAATTCTAAAGGCTTTTGTGATTGGAGTAAAAAGGGTTCCTTAATAAAACATGTTGGGAAAGTTGATAGTCATCATTTAAAGGCGGCGCAAAAGTTACTTCCTTTTGTGAAAAAAAAAAACAACATTACGATGGTGGATATGACGGAAAGTTATGGTAATCCAAGAAACCGAAAGAATTTCATTACAAATAAATATCATTTTGAAGCTGACATTTTTAATGAGGTTTTGGATATGCAACTTCTAGAATAAGGAAATCGATTTAGTGAGGCAACAACTAGTTTATGTCGTGTTTAAATCCTTGTAACTGGTTTTCTAAGTTTGACCCATCGAAGATATTGGCGTTTGCTGAGATGTATCCGGATGATTTTACTACACAAGAACTAGGGACTCTTTTGGGTGATATTGAGTCATTTCGTTACACTATAAATGATGATGATAGATTTGCTAACTTAAATGGAATAAGTGATCTTGCTCGTCTTATGGTGGAAACCGAAACACATAGTTCTTGTCCTTTGGTTTATCGGGTAGTGAAGCTAGCTTTGGTTTTACCAGTTACAACCGCAACCGTTGAAATATGTTTTTCTAAATTGAAGCTTGTTAAGACATATTTACGCAATGGAATGGACCCGGAATATTTGAACAATGTTAGGGTTTGTGCGGTCGAACAAGAAACTTTTGATAAAGTAAAAGATGACGACGTGATAGAACGATTTCAAGCTATGAGAAAAAAAAGAGGGCAAATCTATTAGTTATTATTTATTTTTTTATTATTGTACTTATTATCTTGTATGAATACACCGTAAAAAATATTTTTTTGGGATATCCCTGGTTTTACGGTCTAACTTCGCCACTAATTGGTCGTATGATTAACCGGACTCAACTTATACGATAGGATTAAAGAAATTTACCATTCTAAAAAAATGGAAAATTCGACTTGAATCCACCTGGTTAAGCCTACCATTTGATACATGTTGCCGTGCTTTGCATTCGAAGCAAGTGTAGGTGTAAGGAAGCAATCACTTGTCGCCTGCCACCAAACCAACAAATACAAGAATCAAATTAATAAAATCACCCTCAACTATTTATCATTAGCAGTTTAGGTCCAAACTTTCAGTATGTTGAATATGATGTTCCAAGTACAACTATTTTACAAGGTTAAGGTCCAGATAATAAATTCTAAAAAATATACATTTCAATACTTTTATATCATTCATATCATGGAAAACTACGGGTTGACAACATCTCATCCTTCTTGTCTTTGGCAAACAATGGAACAAGGTTGACTCAAGGTCTTAAACAAATTCCAAAATTAGGGCACAAGTAACGCTTTCTAATATGTTAACAAGGCAATGAATTGCATAACAATGTTCAAATAATTGGAAAAATGATGTACCGGTTTAGTATACATACGATTTTCTTTAAGGATTTGTCGTTTTGTCTTTGTTCTCATTCTTTTCGAAAAATTTGGATCGAGAAGGTGGACAACTCAAATCTAGCTTGTAATATGCAATATACGTCGTTTTACTCTAGCTCCTAGCTCAACTATATTCAATACCGCCACTTAAAAAACCAAAGAAATTAGTGACTAATACAAGGGACTGATTATACCGTTCTTCAATACTATAGGGGGTGAAACAAACGCATGTATTTAGATAAAATGTCACCACTCACCATTGAAACTTGTTGCAAAAAAGCAACAGCTAACAGACCAACTGTCTTCATCTCCAAGACTCACCACCCAATTTTCTATCTTGTTCATCAAGTAAACCACTGATTAACATCAACATTTGACTCATAAATTACAGAAAGACAAACAAGCAAGATTGTGCATACAAAGATCCAAAACAACCCCTGACCGTTTCACATGTGAAACACCTTCTAGTTTCAAACTTTGTGATCAACTAAATTTCAAACATGTTTGGAAGAGATCCATGGGGTGGATCATTGGAGATGAACCATGCGGATTCAGAAACAGCGCATGATGAGCACAACCAGAACGTGAACGATTTTGATAAGGCCGCAGTGTCGCGGCCTTTAGACGAGACCCAACAGAGCTGGTTGTTGGGTCCCACGGAAAAGAAAAAGAAGAAGTACGTTGATTTGGGTTGTGTTATTGTCAGCCGTAAGATCTTTGTTTGGACGGTTGGATTGGTGGTAGGAGTAGGGTTTCTTGCTGGATTCATTGCATTGATTGTTAATACTGTTCCTAGGCATCACAAACACCCCCCTCCTCCTGATAATTACACTATTGCCCTTCAAAAAGCTCTCATGTTCTTCAATGCCCAAAAATGTAAGTTTTGTTAATTATTTTGTTGTTTTCCCACTTTACAATTTTTCTTTTTGTTTTAAAAACGCCCTCCGCCGTGCATGAGTTTCACGTATGTGACGGTGTTGCAAGGACAACCAAATAAGCTTTATGTACGTATCGGTTTCTCTTTACATATCATCCTTTTTATCAAATGAAAATTTCATAATTTCTTTTCACATTTTTACACACAAGTCTACCCCAAACCCTAGCTTGACCAATTTTGACCCAGATGAGCATGATGCACCGACTCAAGACCATGAGGCGTTTTCAAGTTTATCTTCCATATATGCAATTCTCGAAATTAAAAAAAAATATATGATTTATGCAAAAAGTTTATAATTCTCAAACGAAAATAACATATTTCTAAACAAACCTGAATAGGGTACACATCTGATTTGAATTCCGAATTTTGTTTTGAATTGAATTCGAATTAGTAATATTTACAACATTTAGACCCAAATAGTTGAATACATACATATTTTTTTCTTTATAATAAATTCATCTATTATTTTTTATTTCATATATATATATTTATATATATATATATATATATATATATATATATATCATTTATTATTTATTTTTATATGTTTTTTTTTAATCATAACTCGGGTTATAATCGACCCGAATTTGAATTTTCAAATTCGAATAACCCGGAAACCTACCAGATGAACACCCCTAGTAACATATTTTCATTAGACTGATGTTAAAAGATGGAATCGATCTTTATATAGCCTAAATAAGTTTGTAGCTTGCATGATCTTATTGTTTGCGTTGGATACATGCAGCTGGAAAACTGCCAAAGCATAACAATGTTTCATGGAGGGGTAACTCATGCTTAAATGATGGGAAGGCTGATAAATCAGGCGCGGTCATTAAAGATCTGGTGGGCGGGTATTATGACGCTGGCGACACAATCAAGTTCCATTTCCCGAAAGCTTTTGCCATGACCATGTTAAGCTGGAGTGTTATCGAATACAGCGCGAAATATGAAGCTGCTGGCGAGCTTGATCATGTCAAAGAGATTATCAAATGGGGAACCGATTACTTCCTTAAAACCTTCAATTCGTCCGCTGATTCCATCAACCAGATCGTTTCTCAGGTCACTTGTTGTTCCTTTATCTTGTTGAATAACAACTAACACATAATTCAAACTTAACCAAAAAAAGCTTCACTTGTCATTACCAGTTTCAAAACAACTGCTTTTATGTAATAAAAAAATCTCAGTTCTAATGTTTGGATGAAAAGATTATGATTTTGATGATCTAAACAATTTATGTTGTAGGTTGGGAAAGGTGATACATCAGGAGGGGCAACTGATCCTAATGATCATAGTTGTTGGATGAGACCCGAAGACATAGACTACCCTCGCCCCGTTACCGAATGCTCTAGCTGCTCTGACCTTGCAGCTGAGATGGCAGCTGCATTAGCTTCTGCATCGATCGTTTTCAAAGACAACAAGCCCTACTCAAAGAAACTTGTTCGTGGCGCTGCAACCCTCTGGCAGTTTGCTAGAGATCAACGCGGGATTTACAGTTCTGGTGGAGCTGATGCTGGAATGTTTTATAACTCAAGTATGTATTGGGATGAGTTTGTATGGGGTGGAACTTGGATGTATTATGCGACTGGAAATCAATCGTATCTTTACCTTTCTAGCCACCCTAAACTCGCTAAGCATGCTGGCGCGTTCTGGGGTGGGCCCGACTATGGTGTTCTTAGCTGGGACAACAAGCTTACTGGAGCTCAAGTAAGTTGGTCAAATCTTCTTTGATTCTGTATAATGACACGTCAGCCTATATCCTTGTTGGGGTGTTACGGTTATGGTATCAAAGCTTAGGCTCTTTCTTGTAGAAAACTTAAACTTTAGAACTAAACTTGTCATTGATTCTGTTCATTGCTTATTAACGATTTATTTTGTTATGTTTTTAGGTGTTACTAACACGATTGAGATTGTTTCTGAGCCCGGGTTATCCATATGAAGAAACATTGCATACATATCATAACCAGACAAGCATAATCATGTGTTCATACCTGCCATACTTTAAAAGTTTCAACAGAACAAAAGGTAAGTAGTGATTGCATTCACTTGTCACTAAAGTACCCAAATCTTTTTTATGGTAATAAAATCATATGGTTGACGATGACGATGATGATTATATTTTGTTGTAGGTGGATTGATCCAGTTAAATCACGGGAGACCGCAGCCACTTCAGTATGTTGTAAACGCTGCTTTCTTAGCTACCCTCTACAGTGACTATCTCGATGCTGCAGATACCCCTGGGTGGTATTGCGGGCCTAATTTCTATTCAAGCAACGAGCTACGCAAGTTTGCAAGGACTCAGGTATGCATTATAGTTGTAGATGCAAAATGGGTGGGTTAGATAACACGTCAATAAATTGGTCAAAATGGGTAAGTTTTAGTACATGTTAGGTTGGGCCGGGTTGATCAGAAACATTCATTTCTCAATTTTAAAACTTCCTTAAACATAATTTACGTTACATGCATTAATAAAGTTATTAATGCAATGTTTCGTTGGTGTGATAGATTGACTATATCCTTGGAAAGAACCCGAAAAAGATGAGTTATATTGTCGGTTTTGGCAACCACTATCCAAAACAAGTCCATCACAGGGGTGCATCTATCCCAAAGAACAGAATCAAGTACAGCTGCACAGGAGGGACTAAGTGGAGAGATGCTAAATCGCCGAACCCAAACACTATAGTTGGTGCTATGGTTGCTGGGCCTGACAGACACGATGGTTTCCATGACGTGCGTACAAACTACAATTATACAGAACCAACTCTTGCTGGAAATGCTGGTTTAGTTGCAGCTCTAGTGGCCCTTTCAGGTGACCGAACAACAAAGATTGATCAAAAGACCATATTTTCAGCAGTGCCGCCAATGTATCCGAATCCCCCACCACCACCGGCTCCTTGGAAGCCTTGAGAACACTCATTCGACTCGTGATGGTTGTTTTTTTTATGTTGTTTTGACTTATAGTGACAAGATTTTGCTAGGAGAAAGGTAAATGAAAGCATATGGATGTGGGGGTACCTGGTGATTTACTGGTGAGAACGAATCCTGTGATTATACATGTATAGTTAGTATGTTTGTTTTGGCACGTGAACAATTTAATGTATGTACAACTTGATACAATATTGGTTTTCAAATGAGTCTTTCTGATTCCCTTTGTTTTCAAGTTTCTTAATTTGACTTTCCATCAAAATTAATGTTTGGTGATATTAATAAGAGTTAAATGTCATTTTAGTTCATGTGGTTTGTACCATTTTGTCAGTTTAGTCCGAAAGTTGAGTTTTTTGCTGTTATAGTGTTGTTTTTGAAATGATGATCACAACTAATGCTGGTTTCAAAAATGTTGCACAAATAATGCCAGCGCCATTACAAATGGCGAAATTTTAAAGGAAATAGGTTGTGTAAGGGAATAATCAGAAATGTGCAAGAACCAATCATCTTGAAAAGGACGAAAAGCTGCAAAGAGCCATTTGGAATGGCGAAAACCTGCAAAATGCCATTTGGAACGGCGAAATCCTGCAAAAAGCCATTTGTAATCGCGAAACTTTTCCAAGTCTGCGTGTTTAGCCATTGAAAATGGCGAAAAATTTTTAAGGCTGCATGCTTAGCCATTCAAAATGGCGATTTTTATAAAGCCATTCAAAATTTTAAACTTTTGTCTGTCGCAATGCAAATTGTAAGTGAAAAGGTCAGTCGTCACTATCCATTAATGACTTTACTATATATTAATATACCATAAAAGTAAAATTGAATTAAAAATATATTTTTCATTTTTTCAGCAAGAAATAGAGATGTTATATGATCCAGTTGTCAACATCGCAGATTCATAAGGGAAAGTAAATTGTACATTTGGGTTTATGATTTGTAACTTTGATTAAGATTTATTCTTTTCTGAACCATTTTATTTAACGGATGTTTGTTCATTGGCGTTTGAATTTGGCCTTTCTTGTTGGCAAATAGATGGTTTTTCTAAACCAGCTTCGGATACTGTATTTTAGGTTCACTTTATTGTATTCTAATTATAATATAAATGTATATGATATATGAATAGGTAATATGATAAGGAGTAATAAAATCAATTAAATAATGTGTGTTGAAAAATTAAAAAAAAAGTGACGTAAGATGATTATAATTAAATCTTGATAATTTGAATTGTTTTGTAATATCTTGTACATGTTATAAATTGTGAGAAGTCAATTTGAGTTATGGGTTTTGGACTACAACAATAAAAGAACATCACCAGTTGGGCTTGGGCTTGGGCTGCAATAATTAAATCGGAAGGAAAGCCATTGGAGTTTTGATGAAAATAAGAGGTTTATTTATATTGGAGTAAACTTCCGTTTTGCTTCCTGTGGTTTGGTCACTTTAACGGTTTTGTCTCAAACCTTTAAAAATAGCCATTTTACTCCCTGATGTTTTGGTTTTGTTGCCAGTTTGCTCCCTGCGGGGAGCAAAATGGAAAAACAAACAATTTGGATGGAGTTAGAGGCGGGGAGCAAATTGGAAAAAAAAAAACGAAACATCAGGGAGTAAAATGGCTATTTTTAAAGGTTTGGAGCAAAACCATTAAAGTGACCAAACTACAGGGAGCAAAACGGAAGTTTACTCTTTATATTGAGGGGGGATTGATTCCGAGGCGGCCGTCATACATCGAACAGCACACACAAACGAGGGACGAATTCATCATCTTTATTTATCTTCCAAGCCAATCTTTGAGGTCTAACTTAATCGGGATGACAACCGGTGCGGTAACGACAAGCATGAGCGGCTAAATCTTTCGGTGACCTCCGCCCGGATGAACATTTACGCGGTTTGACATAATTATTTGTTTTTCTGATTCTTGTAAACTGGTACAGCTTGACCACTTGTGTTGGATTATTGGTAAACGTTTCTTGTGTTTGAATTACTTGTCGTTTATTAAGCGTATTGGCAACTCTCTTTCGTTGTTAGCGGGTTGGTAAATTGGTGGGTAATTGATACATTCAAACGGGTTATTAGGTTGCAGAGTGAATCTTAAAAACTATCCTTATTAACTAATCAAATTCATTAATTCCAAGGCCATGTCTATGTGGTGTTTTGAATCAGAAAACGGATCTTTATATTAAAACGGGTATTCGGGATTCCAGGTGGAGGTTACTTCTTCTCATCTTGATAACACTTTTCGTGACAAATTGTGTTTTCTTTACAATTAAACAAACAAACCCCCAATTTAGATAGTTTAGTTTTAATTAATTTCTTTTACGCTAACCACAAATTTCCCGTGGATACGATACCCTACTTACGTTATCTACGTAGTTTAATTAGGTTTTTGATTGACCCTTACGACAGTCATCAAAATGGCGTCGTTGCTGGGGAATTCGTGCGCTTAATGTTAGTTTAGTAGTAGTTGTTTCTTTTATTGTTTTTGAAAAAATCATAAAAACCCAAAAATATTTCTTTTTGTCTATTTTCTTTTCTTGCTCGGTATTACGCTTTGCTTTCTTGTCTACTTGTGTTGAGGTGATCTTTTTGCATGCATACTAGGTTTTTAGGAAGATCTTCACCGCTTTTATTTGATCCTGAAATTGAAAAGACCGCACGCCAAAATCTGCTTCTTCGTTCGGCCTTGAAGGGAAAAGCAATTCAAACCACCATGAATCCATCAGACAACCAATCCACCCCACAACAGCAAACACCACAACAAACATCGACTACTGAATTGCCACCAATGCCACCACCTCCACTACATCTGAACCACAACAACAAACCCAAACCCAACAAACCCCACCCATTACCACCCAACCAACTTCTGCTCCTACCGGAGAATTTCATGTTATTGGTGAACCACTATATTCTCTAGAAAGCCGACTACCACCACAACCCAATCCTTTGCGGACCGTGAATCAACCGAATCTAGTGCCACACCCGAACCGGTCGGGTGCTATGTTTGAGCAAGTGGACAATAGGGCGAGAACAGAGACGTGGGATGATGGATACGGAGATGAGGAGTGGGGGGGTAAACGATGGGTATATGGGATATCCAGGTGGGTACCAAAATCAGACATTTAATCGCAATCAACCGATGTATCAGCAACAGAGACATCCACGGGGAGTAGATGCTTATCAGACACCGCCACAGGTTCATAGGGCACCGGCTGCACCTCGTCAAAGACAAAGAGATCCTCGATTTCCGGATCCGACTATTCGAGGGGTTGAGAGTCACTTCAGACCACAGATTGCTGAGCATGCATCACCGATAGTGATGCCAGTAGCACCGAGTAATGTGGAACGTTCGTTTGAAGCAAAACCACACATTCTAAACATGCTACCTACCTTTCACGGGAAAGGTATTAAGGATCCATATGCACACATAGCGGATTTTGAGGCAGTTTGTAGTATGATTGCTGGACAAGGGTTTACGTCAGATCAGGTTAAGTTGGTGTTATTTCAGTTTTCATTAAAGGATGCTGCGAGGGATTAGTTTACATCTTTGCCATATGCTAGTATTCATACATGGCAAGAGCTGCAGCAACAATTTTTGGATGAGTATTATACCCCGCAAAGAACCAAAACGAGAAGAGCAACTCTTAGGGAATTCCAACAACTTCCGGGTGGAGGTTATTTTTCTCACATTGATTACAACTCTCTTAATTAGTTCTTTAGCTTTTACAATCAACTTCATCAAACCCCCAATCTAGTTAATTTAATTCTTAGTTAAAAACACGACACTGACCACAAATTCCCCGTGGATACGATACCCTACTTACGCTATCTACGTAGCTTATTTAGGTTTTTGATTGACCCTTACGACAGTCATCAATACCAAGGTTTTAAAACCACTAATTTGGGCCACCAACCACTCATTAATATATGTATCTTCTCCCATCCACCAAACTACTTGGTCAGCTAAAACTCAAACGGACCTCACCACCTTCCTTCAACCGGAGTTTCTCACCGGTGACAGACACCATATCCCTTACTCAGCTGAAACTCAAACCAACAGTCCAACATCACCACCACCTTCCTCATTTGTAATGGAATTGTGTGCAGAATATTAAAGTTTTCGCCATCAGCAATGGCGAAATTTGTATCATTGTAATATTTCGCCATTTGAAATGGAATTGTGTTAGAATATTAAACTTTTCGACATTACTAATGGCGATATATGAAGAACTTGGATTATTTCGCCATTTGTATTGGCTATTGTACCTTTTACACAATCATAAGCTCTTACACAAACTGATTATTCCCTGACACTACCCTAGGCTTTGAAGGAATTCGCCATTTGTAATGGCGCTGGCATTATTTGTGCAACATTTTTTAACCTGACATTAGTTGTGATCATCATTTCAAAAACAACACTGCTACAGCAAAAAACTCCCGAAAATTTTATTTTTCGCATGTGGGTCCAAAAAAAGTTTTACCGTTGCTATTTTAGTCCACTGGGTTAACTTTATCCATTTTTTCTGTTAACGAGAAGGGCAATTCGGTCATTTTATATGGCTGAATTGCCCTTCTAGTTTTTTTAGCTTAAATCTAAGTGAATGTTTTTTTAGCTTAAATCTAAGCGAATGTTTTGAACGAATATATAAATAAAACTTATTGAGATTGAATCTGTGTCAATTATTTGTGTATAAAACAATTTTTAAAATGAATTTATCTGTATCACACGGAAAATTCAAACCTTAGATATAACTATATAAGTATGATATTAGTTAAATTATAATGTCAACATATAAGTACTCTGTTTTAATGTAAATCTAACAAGTCGGTACGCATATTCGTTCATACATAACATATATATAAATTATATTAAATAGATTTCTTCTGAATCGATTTTAATATATAATAATAGAAAAGGGATTAATCAATGAATACGTAAGTAATTATATGAATAATGTAAATAATTTAAAATAATTTTTGATACAGTTTTAAACTGAGATATATAACATTTACGTAAGTTTTTACGATTAAAAAAAATATAGTAACGTAAATTTTTATAGTTAAAAAAATATTGTTAAGTAAGTTTTTTAACATTTAAAAATATTAAGTAATTTATAACCGAGTCTTACAAAAATTTTAAACATCTCAAATAAATATATTAAATTATATATAACCAAGTCTTATCCAAAAGTAGTCCTCAAATCAACAACTTGTAGGCCATGCGAATCAAGTTCCTAATCAAGAAAGCATCCAAAACTTACAAAACAATCTACCATTGTATCACACACTTACCTGTAACTCATTTTGTTATTTTACATATATTTTTCTTTATAAATAAGGCATTAAAAGTTAAAATGACCAAAAACGTAAGATAAACAATAAGAGCGACCCTTTTATGATATTCAAAGAGACATGTTATACACAGTAGCAAAGCCATGATTTATTTTTAAAGAAGACAGTTGCGGAGTTTAATGGAACTTTTAAGGGATGCTATCAGGATTTTTTTCCTACAAATTACACTAATTTTTTTTAAAGGGGGTGGAGAGTTGCCTCCCCATTTCTATATGTAGGTCTGCCCCCTGCTTATACACAAGTCATAGACATCTAGGTTCATACTTGATATTGTTTTCAAATGACCGTTTGGAGTTGCACCGAACGTCGTCATAGCCTTTTACATTTAAATGGGCATTTGAATATTTCGTCAAACATGTTTAATTTTAAGGGTGACATATTTGAGTTTTGGGTGGCCTACTATTCAAAATTATTTATTATATCAAACGACCATATAGATCAAACTGTTATCGTTATTTGTCTTTTTATATGGCCCATTTAGAAAAAAAATGTGTGGATATCTTTTTGTTATATCAAAACTTTACTTTTTAGGTTGTCTTTTATCTTCTATACCGGTAACTTAACAATACTGTAATAAATGTATCAACCAAATTTTTACCGCAACGACGGCAGTTCCACTAGTTCAAATATTATTATTTATTTTATTTATTTATTCTTTTTTTTTGAACGACCAACATAATCAATCTCGAGCACTCTCAGGGCACCCACTGAACCAAACAGTACTCCGAGAGTAACCCAAGTCCACCACCAATTCCGGGGAAAACCCGACAACCCACCCGCCTGTAGGCACGAGGGTGAAATTACAAGTAAAATCAGTATTTATTTATTTACTAGTTTAGAACCTTGTGTTTTACACGGGTTGCATAAATTTAATTTTATATAATAAGCAATATAGTTATATCTTAATACCCCATGTATTGCACGAGTTAAATAAATATAATGTGATCGATTAACACATACAGTCGTCAAGATATGTATTTAAATGATGAATTCGATATACTATTTACTTATTAAAGTTTTAAGGGTGAGGTTTATTTGAGAAGAAAATTTAAGTGAGAAGAAAAAGAATAAAGGGGAACAATTGTAAAATATTAAGTAGTTTTTCTTTAATCTCATTTGTTACTATCTTTAAGTAATTAATTACTCATAAAAACTATCATTCTCTACACTATTTTTTTGCCTACACATAAAAAATTATCCTACAGATTTCGAAATTTATCCTGCACGTATTTAAATTTATCATACACAACTTGTAGTTTATCCTACACACCTAATAATTTGTCCTACACTCTATTTTTTTATTTTTTGAAAAAATATATATTTTGAAAATAAGCTATAAATTTAATCTGGTTAGCTATTAAAGAGGTAGACTAAAAATTAATGATCTATGTAAGTTTACAAATATACTCTTATATTAAAATTAAATGCAAATATTAAATGAACTAAAATGAAGCATTCTTATTGGTTGAAAATTCTTCTTTTTTCTTTTTACAAAAAATTTCTTCTCATTTTAACTCTCCACAAAGTTTTAATTTGTTTTTTTATTTGTTATTAGGTTGGAAACATGTGTATAACACGTGGTAGAATCAATGAAATATTAGATGATTATTAATAAGCGGAAAAAATAAAAGAAATAATAAATAAATAAATAAGAGAGATCCGTGAAGTCTGCGACTTAATATTATTTTCTTATTTTTGTATCCTATTAAATATTAAATAATAATAATAATAATTTTAAAAAATAATTTAACTAAATCTAACTAGAAATAATAAATAAATAAATAAGAGAGATATGTGAAGTTTGTGATTTAATATTATTTTCTTATTTTTGTATCCTATTAAATATTTAATAATAATAATAATTTTAAAAATAATTTAACTAAATCTAATTTAAACGAGATTAAAAAATATATTTGTGTGGTTCTACAAAGAAAAAAAACTAAAACTTTTTCTATCTCCTACGAAGAAGGAGAAAATACAAATTATATATATTATTATTAATTCAAAGTTTGTTAGAAAGTTATTATTTTTATCTAAATTATATTTAAGTGAAAAATAAGATAAAAAGATAATTCATTTAATACAAAAAACTATTGTCCTTATTTAAATTATATTTAGTTAAAATATCTATACTTTCTATAAAAGGAGAAATCCAATTGACATAAGAAAAGCTGATGTGTCAGCTAGAGAGCATGTCCAACAAGGCTTTTCTTATGTCATTATTACATCATTAAGGCTAATATATAAAGACTTTAAAATTCAAAGTTGGCCCACATTCATATTCCAAAGGCCTGCCATCAAACCACTGCCTTAAACCTCTGACGATTCAAAATCCTAGCTCCATATTCAATTCAAAATTTTATAATCAAACATCTGTTCCCAGTTCAAAATTCTGGCTCCACACTTTCATCTCTCCCTCAAATCCAGTTTCCTCAACATCTGCTCTCAACATTTTATAATCAAAATCTGTTCCCAATTCAAAATTCTAGCCCCATATTCAAAATTCAAACCATATATTCTAATTCTAATCCTATAAATAAGACATAATTATCTGGCTCCACATTCAAATCTCTCTCGCTGATATCTGCGAGCGTCTCTCTCTGAAATGCATATTTCTCGTGATTCAACTGCTATTCTCCGATTACACTTCTTTGTTCAAATGTTTGATGATTCTGTTTACATGTTATCGTTCCAGTATCATTGTTCCAACATCGTCGTTTCAATGAAGCTGTAGGATCATGTCTCGACCCGAACGAGTCGTTCAGAGGATATTCTATCAAATACAGATGTGGAAAATAAGTATTTGACTTAGGAACAGCTAGCAGATCACTTTAAACTCCTATTTGCATTGATTTCTGACAATGTAGATTCAAATCTCGATCCGGCAGCACTTCGGTACGAGTTACAAGACTGTTACAAATGTTTCGCTTGTAACACTATATATAGTTGTTGAGATTTCGCTTGAATGTACATGGCATTCAAGCGGAACCTTCAACTGACATTCAAGCGGAACCATATTGTGACTTATACGCGAAACCTTCAACCTATGTCACTACAACCGAAACCTATTACAAACACTCATACAATCTCCTGTTTTCTCGAATAACGTGCCCTGATCTAACAATCTAAGACTAAGACTCGATCCAAGACGAAGTCAACAGATGTAGTGCACCAACAGACTCCCCCTCAGATGTTGATGGAGTCGTCCATCGAGTCACGACAATGCTGTATCTTCACATCTTCAGTCTTGATCAGACTCTGGGCTTCTCTCTCTCTATCTTCATTTCTCTTTCTTTTATCACCAACAGACTCCCTCAGTATGATGTTGACATCTTTTGAGTTTCTCAGCTCCAACATTCACTCCCCCTCAAATAATGACTTTACCTACATAAAACTCTACCAGATGCATAAGTTTTATGACAAACAATTAAGCATATAAACTATTACAAACACAATAATCAATCAGATCCTGATGAACCACTTGGAATTGTATCATTTTATCAAAACATTACAATCTCCCAAACCATATGTTCATCATGTTTAGCACTTAGAACTTTGAAAATCAGTTTTTCAATATCAGTCGTCGGAAATCTTTTAGACTTTTTCAAAATTTATGTTAAAACACACCAAAAATCTTTTTGGATTTTTTGAAAGATGATAACTAACAATGCAGAAATGAAATATTTACAGACAATAATTTTGTGAGTTTGTGCAAGAGGATCATATAAGTTTTGAGACAAATCACCAACACCGTTAAGCTTTAAACATTTTAAGCTTTAAACAATTTACCTAGATTATCAGTATATTGGTCCATTTTAAATTTTCTCACAAATTTCAATCGATTCGAGATACGATATTAATATTTTAGAAACTTAAACTTAATTGAGTATCACTCCACTTGAATATACTCCTGTATCCAGATCCCAATATTCAGTCTTACAGGTGAGTATACCACAGATGATATCTGTAAAGGGGTTATGTGCGAGGGCCATGAGAGCTCAGGTCGATACTTCCGTATACGCAGAGAGATGACGGCTTCGACTTTAGGTGGGTCCCCTTTAGAGGATCTTTTTTACAACAGCAAAGATTATCAATTTTATTGTTTAATCAAATTGCTGAGGGCGAGCTTATATTTCAAAGCTTTTGCAAAAAATATTATTCGGGGACTAGGTCAGTATTTCCATACAGCAGAAGTCCCGGAATAATACCCCAGATATCACTGAGTATAAAGACCTAGTATCTCAGAATACGGGACCTTTCAAACAAGATTTCGGGGGTTACCCATATATTCAAGAATAGTTACCCACTAATCAAGCAAGTTTGAATTAGGTTTATATCTCGTTTCAATTTACTGAATGTGCGAAAATCTACTAACACATCCACAGTAAGATTGTTTATCACATTTTTACTTTTCATTTCTTTAGCATGTTGTGATAGTCCACTAATGTACTATCATTTCCTCTTTTTCACAACAAAACTCTTTTTTAAATTTTTCAGATGTTTTTTGGCTTTTTCAAATATTCTGATGTTTTTGGATTTTCTAAAAAAAAACTTACTCCCCCTAAAATTCAAATACATCTAAGAAAATTGAAAACAAACTATACAAAACATGACAACTGATATCGAATTTCATCAATTCGCCATTCACTAGCACATAAACAATCAGAACTCCCCCTATCAACAAACTATTTTCCCATTTAGATTTCAAAACACTTAAGTTTGTTTTAATCAAAATGATTTTTCTGGAAAATAAGTTTGATTGATTTTACCACTTGTAGGTTTATCACACCAATATTCGGGGATATGGTTCATCATCTTGTCTTCCAACCAGTTGTAGGAAAATACAAGTACAAATTAATGTCCTTGATTTACCATATGCAATCAAATCGTCTAACCACTTGTAATTATGGCCAACACATACCACTAGCAAGCAAACACAAACAAACCTTTTACTGTTTGAATGATTGACGTTACCGAATAAAACTCAATAAAGATGCGATTCATGCTCCACGCTTACCAACCTGGGAGCTCCGGCAAGTCCTGAGACTTACTGTTCATAATATGTACCATCCCAGTCACAAACCAGGGATGGTTCAACCTTTTCTTTCTTTGTTTTCTTCTCATAAAATTCTTTAACCCCTTTGACTTTTCGATCAATCATCTCTCCAAAGATATGTTTTACCTTGGGGTTAAAAACCTTCTCAGCATCAAATTCCTGTTTATCATTATAAAATTGGTTAGAAATTTCAACATTACCAATTTTCTTTTTATAATTTTCAGCCCGAAGTGATGGAAAATCCTCATCATTCACAGTCGGAACTGATTTTTCATCTTTTAACATAGCTTCACCCTTTTCAAAACAACCTGTGGCTCATCTGACTTTGTGGAGTCAGATTCATCACCAGAAGATAGCTCCTCTGATTTTGACCTATCAGAATCATCGCTAGAGCTTTCACCAACTTTCTTAACAACCCATTTCTGGTTGTCAGATTTAGCTCTCTTTTTGTAGAACTTGTTCGAACACTCACCAATTTTAAATTTAGAATTTTTAAACAATTTTTCTCTATCAATTGGTGGTTCAAACTCAACCACCTTCTTTTTGAGTTTATCAGATACTCCCTGTTTTGACTGTATTGCCTTAAAACAGTCTCTGGCAATATGTCCAACAGTGTTGCACCGGAAACATGTTCTCGTGTCTGTATTCTCCTCAGCCATCTTCTTCAATTCATCTTGCTTCTTTGCAAGAAATTCATTGTTTGACTGTCTCCAGAAATCTTTCTTTTCTTCTTCCTCGGATGACGTTCCTGAAACAAATGACATTTTGGATTTAAAATCACGAACATATTTTTCATTTTTCTGTTTTTCTGTAGGAATAAAACCTAACCCTTTCTTTTTGAAATTACTGTTATGGTTTGATTTCTTTTGGAAACCTGAACCAGAACTGTAATTCTTTTTCTTGTTCAATCTTTGTTGCACTCTTGAGGTGTAAGGTCTTGGTTTTTCATTAAGACATAAGTCTTTTATTTCAGAAATATTAATTTCTGTGAGTTTAAAAACCTTGTTTATCAATTCAGTTTTGACACCTCTTATTGGAAATTCCTCATCAGAATATAATTTGTCAGAATCATTCAAAGTGTAGGCAACTTTGAATAATCCATCATCCAAATTAGATTTTGATAACAAAAATTTTCTATCATAAACTATTTTGTCTTGTTTTTCTGTTTGACACGAAGTGCTTGACCCGGACTTTGACTCTGACGCAAACTCCGACTTTGACTCCTCTATGTCATCGTTTTCTAACACATGATCCACGACTTTCTTCATCAATTGAGACTGTTGATCAGTGTCAGACGATGTAAACACAACATCAATACTGTCTGGTAGATTGACTGACGACTCCGACTCCCACTGTAAATTTGTTGCCTTTTTGACTCTTTCATCGTTTGGGTATCTTGGCAAATATCCATTTTCCAGCGGAAGTGGACACTTGTTATAACTGACACCTTGTTTCTTACCAGAATCTTTCTTGTCAGTCTTTTTCTTCGTGTCATTCGTCTTCTTTTCAGAAATCTTTTCATCAGCAATTTTTCCAGCTTCCTTCTCTTCAGTTATCTCATCATCTTCCCATGCCTTCATACTTTCAACTGTCGGATAAATCCTGTCAATGACATAAGAAGTACATGAGTAACTTTTTAACAAAAGGTTAACTCTTTCAGTTTCAATTCTTTGTGTCTCCAACTTTTGTTCAAGCACAGCACACTTCTCAATATAGTTGTTCACAACTTTCTGCTTTATCATGAAAGCTCCCTGAAGTGTCTTCGTTGCTGTTGCTTGTTCTTCACTCGTTTGGTTGTATTGGTTCATTGCTTTGTTCAGCACATCGTAAGATTCCTTCAAACTATTCAAGTTGTAAATCAGTGTGCTGTTCTGCTTTTTTATAGCTTCACAATTCTCACAATTCACTGGAATCTTTTTCGCATCAACTTCTTCTTCAACCTTGAATTTAGGAACTTCTTTCACCTTTTGTCTTCTTATCACTGGAACATCTTCATCATCACTGCTCACTGGTGTCTTGATCTTTTTCTTTTTCTTCTTGGCTTTTTCATCTTCACTATCACTTTCAGCAAGTAACTTCATATCAGCCTTGAATTTTCTTGCCCAATACTCAGTATCATCATCACTATCATCTTCAACCTTTGCCATGAAAGCAGTGTAAGCTCTAGTTTGATCAGGAATATAATCATCCCAAGTAAAATTTTCCCAGCTAATTCCCTCTGGTAGCTTTTTATCTTCTTGATCAATCAAACAAGCTTTTACATTATCTGGAATATATTTATCCCAGTTAAATGACTTCTTTTCATCTTGATTACCCACACATGCTTTCTTTCCAGAATCTTCAATTATTGGTCTTCCATGTGCAGTTTGTGCTTGATGTTGATGTTGTTGTGATGGTGATTGAGCAACCTGATGATAGATGGCTTTACGATAGTAATCATTATTGTTGTTGAAAGGATTCTGAGCTCCACTTGCTTGGCGATTAGTGCACTCCCTCTTGAAGTGTCCTTTTTCCCTGCACCGAAAACAAGTAACTTTAGATTTGTCAAAACCTAAAGTAGAAACATTTGCCTCACGAAGATCATCTCTCCCCGTGATCTGCTTGAATTTCTCAGCTCTTCTTAACACGCTAGCCAAACACCACTTTATGTCCATTAGCTCCATTTCTTCAGCATCTATCTGGTCGTAGTCTTCCTTGGTTAGCATTGGATTCCCGATACGACCTGCAACAAAACAACTGTAAGATTCCAAAACCATTCCTAATAAAGACATTTGGTTTTTAGAAACTTCCTCAGAATAATCTTCATCATTTTCAAGATTTAATACAATATTGCACTGAAGTTTCTTCCCATTTTTGTTGCTGAAATGTTTGGATCAAAAGATGGAAACAATGTAAAACTTGTTTTTCTGCTTGATCCTTTAGATGAACTTTCAGATGAATTCTTGACACTGTAGGCAGTTTCAATTTTCGGAGATAGATTTGATGATTTCTCATTCGCCCCTGCTTTATAGTATAATCCGATATCCTGTGCACCATCAAAATCTTTCATTCGAATAACTTTTCGTTGTTCCATTTCTTGAGCTTCGATCTTTTCAATGAACTTGCTGAGTGTCAAATTGCTAAAACCCTTCTTATTTCTTAACATCATAAGATATGTGCCCCAAGTTTCATATGGCAAAGCATCAGCAAGTTTTTCAATCAACTCTTCATTGTTTTTCTCAATACTCAATCTCTTCATGTTAGCAAGCAAATTGCAGTATCTTTCGATAATCTCTCTTGTACTTTCATTCTTTAACCCGCGAAACAGATCAAATTCTTTCTTTAGAAGCGATTTCTTGCTTTTGACCATATCTTCACTACCACGGAACTTTGACCTTAAAGCTTTCCAAATTGAATATGAAGTTCCATTATGTTGCAAAAGCACCATAATATCCTCTTTCACTGCTTGTTGAAGAAGACTTAACATCATTTCTCATCTTTGTACTTCTTTCTAGCATCCGCACTAAGATCTTTTATCGGAACAGGCTCTTCATCATCATTCATCGGTCGAACATATTTTGTCTCGACACATTCCCAAGCATCTAAGTAATTAGCTTGTACCCAATTCTCAAAACGACCTTCCCATCCTTTAAATTCTTCTATGTTCATGAGTTTGGGTGGTTTTTGCATTGTACCCGTTTCATTTTCGAGCATTGTATTTTGTGCAAAAGTGATCGGTGTAACCGGAGTAGCGAATGCGTTAAAAAATTCCTCGTCCATTTTACGGATTTTAACAAATTATAACAACAGCCCTTATAAGCGAAACCACTAAGTACAAACAAGCGAAACTATATGATGTTCTAACAAGCGGACCACAGACTGCTCGAATAAGCGGAACCTTCTGAAAACGTTCACTGAAGCGAAACTAAATTTTGTCTTAACAAGCGAAACCTCAATGGTCCTTGAAGCGGAACTATCTTTTTCAAAAAAGTGAAATTGTCTGTTCAAGCGAAACTATTGAGCGGAACTAAAACAAAATGTCTTTGAAGCGAAACGTTTAAGCGGAAGTGTCTTTGAAGCGGAACTATGGGTGTTCGTATAAGCGGAATCTGTTCACAAGCGATTTTGACCCATTTTTAATCTGAATTCTAACATCAAACTTTCCAGGGTTTGTCTATATCCTATTTCACACAATCCGTGAAATTTTGAGCTGATTTTGACCGGTGAAAATGTCTGAATTGAAGAAAGAAGGTGTAGAAGTAAGAAATCTTGACAAATTCCAGCTATTCTCTGCAGAACTCCTCCTCCTGAAGCTCTGATACCAATTGTAGGATCGTGTCTCGACCCAAACGAGTCGTTCAGAGGATATTCTATCAAATACAGATGCGGAAAATAAGTATTTGACTTAGGAACAGCTAGCAAATCACTTTAAACTCCTGTTTGCATTGATTTCTGACAATGTACATTCAAATCTCGATCCGGCAGCACTTCGGTACGAGTTACAAGACTGTTACAAATGTTTCGCTTGTAACACTATATATAGTTGTTGAGATTTCGCTTGAATGTACATGACATTCAAGCGGAACCTTCAACTGACATTCAAGCGGAACCATATTGTGACTTATACGCGAAACCTTCAACCTATGTCACTACAAGCGAAACCTATTACAAACACTCATACAATCTCCTGTTTTCTCGAATAACGTGCCCTGATCTAACAATCTAAGACTAAGACTCGATCCAAGACGAAGTCAACAGATGTAGTGCACCAATAGAAGCTTCCCATCACACACCAACCTTTCAATATCGATGTTGCAGTATAATTGTTGCAAAATCGTGAAAAGTTGCATGTGCTACCTTCTTTGATGGGAGAGTTGCAACTTGAACGGACGATATGTATCTTCTATCGTGAAAAGTCAGTTGTGCTACAACAGTTGAGAAGAGACCTTTGAATTTTAGGTTTGTTTCTTATTTTGATTAACTGTTGATGATGTTGAGAGTTTTTACTTACACTGACATTTTAGAATATGTTAACATGCAACTTTTATATTATTAAAATGAAGTGCTACATAGAAAAATAGTAATTTAATGAAATATTTATAAAGTATTACACGCTAGGGTTAACACTTGCTAAGATTTCGTAGACTCTGGCCTTTCTCCATGTGATTTCATGCTCTCTTTTTAATTTCAGGTCAGTTAGCATTTTGCAGATTTTCTGATCCTGTTCTAGAAGTTGTGTTAGAAACTCTTCTGCATTCTTCTAGAACTCTGATGGAGGAGAATGAAGGACTTCATCGAACAATGCTATGCTGTTCCAGGTTTTGTTGTAATTAGTGTCGTTGATTATGTCGACTTTCCTGTTTAGTTCTTGGTCTGCTCTTTGTTCTTTGAGTGACCACATCGAGCACTGTGTTTTAACATCGCTGGTGTCTGACCAGTGGTAGAAGCTGAAGTTTGTCATGTAGATTTTTTGTTGGTTTTCTGATTTGGAACAATTTTTGACAGAAAGTGATTTGTAGGACAATTTGTTGATGTTTTGAATCAAAAGTAATCATCGGTCTTTTATAGAGTTTAAAAACGCGTCTACATGGTAAATAAAGAGATTAATTATAATTGTGATAATCTGCTTTTGTTCTTTGAGTTTTGAAATTTTGTCCATTGGCTATTTTGGTATTTAATTTTACAGTTTTCCCATAAAAGTTGGGGTTTGAAAAGGTTTTTTGCATTAAAAGACTGCTGTTTTGAAATATAAATTAATAGGTTTATATATTAAATCTACACGTTTTCATAATTATTACAAATTTCAGTATATAAACTCATAGTCACTTCACCTGTTTTTCATCACATTTTCCTACGAAGATATCATACTTTCAGGAAAGTCGAGTAATATAGTTTATTCAAATGGCGTCATTCACAAATGCAAAATCAGATGATTTAAAGTAGCGTTTTGTCAGGCAAATCGAGGAGCAGGTGTATGAAGATAGGGCTACTCTTCAAGGGTTGAAGAGGTGTTTTGATGGGTTGCAAGTTGGCCTATTCACTAGAGAGCAAGTTTCCAGAGATCTTATGCGGATGCCTTCAACTTCCGTTCGTGAGCTTTGTGTTGTCAGTAATATAGAGTGCGGTGATAGACACGTGGAGTTCATGGCGATGCTGAAGGACATACATCGAGAGGTTCAGCAATCGATGGAGTTGAAGCTAAAGTTTCTTAATTCTTGCTGTTATTGTTAGATTTGAACTTTAATGTTGTTCAGTATGTGATGTAATTATTGGACTTTTATTGTCATGAATAAATGAATAAATTTTAATCTTATGAATCTATGTTGCGTTTTAGTTTTACTTATTTAGTGTTTGAGTTTGATTTAGATTATGTTGATGTTGAATTGTGTCTAAACATCTATTTGGTAAGTCAACAGAAGTTTAATAGTATGAAGGGTTGGTTTGATGGTGAACAGATAATGTTGATGTTGAATTGTGTCTGAACATCTATTTGGTAAGTCAACAGAGGTTTAATAGTATCAATGGTTGGTTTGATGGTAAACAGATTATGTTGATGTTGAATTGTGTCTGAACATCTGTTTGGTAAGTCAACAGAGGTTTAATAGTATCAAGGGTTGGTTTGATGGTGAACAGATGAGTGCAAAGATAAAACAAAAGGTGTAAGGTTCATATTCCAAAGGCCTGCAATCAAACCACTGCCTTAAACCTCTGACGATTCAAAATCCTGGCTCCATATTCAATTCAAAATTTTAAAAATAAAATAACTGCTGAAAGTTATCATCTGTTCTCATAACTTCTGTTTATCTAACGACTGTTTAACTCACACTGATTCCAACGAACAATAGAGGTTTCCAAACACATTTAGTTAGACATCTTTTATTAAGTTTGTTAAATATGTTTTATATTTACTTATAGTTGTCTTTTAGCTATAATAGATAACACATATTCATACAGTATCTATACATGTATCTATATGTTCTATCGATATGTGTTATGCATGGTTTTCAATGTAAATGTAAATAACAAATTGTGTCTGAACATCTGTTTGGTAAGTCAACAGTGGTTTAATAATATCAAGGGTTGGTTTGATGGTGAACATATGAGTGCAAAGATAAAACAATGTTCAGAATTTGATCATTGATAGTAGTTTTTTGAAGAATCTATGCTCCTGCAACTTACAGAGAGTCAATATTTGGAGTTGTAAAAGGTCTGTTGTAGTTAAAGTTTGGTAAAAGAGAACATATGCTGATGATGAAACAACTGTGTATGCTAACGACTGTTTGATTTACCACTGTTGACTAAATGAATAAATTTTAATAGTATTAATCTTTGTTGTCGCATCATCATTTTAATTATTTCAGTCATTCCTAACAGTGGTTGGGCTAATAGCAGATGTTAGACTTACGACTGTTGAGTTACACTGATTGAAAACAACTGTTTTTGAAACTTATGCTTGCCTAAAAATACATCTACTGCTAAATGGTACCGTCTGTTGTCATAATTTCTGTTTATCCTAATGACTGTTGATTTACTATAGTGCTGACTGTCATCCATTATGACAATAGCGGCTCTGACTTGGACAGATGTTAGCTAAAAATAAAACAACTGCTGAAAGTTATCATTTGTTCTCATAACTTCTGTTTATCTAACGACTGTTTGACTCATATTGTTTCCAACGACCAACAGAGGTTTCCAAACATATTTTGTTAGACATCTTTTAGACATCTTTTATTAAGTTTGTTAAATATGTTTTATATTTACTTATAGTTGTCTTTTAACTATAATAGATAACACATTTTTGTACAATATCTATACATGTATCTATATGTTCTATCATTATGTGTTATGCATGGTTTTCAATGTAAATGTAAATAACAAATTCAATAAAGGGTGTATGTGTAAATATTTTTCATTTGTTGAAAATATGGAAAAACGAAAACACAACCGTCATTATTTCTTTAGCATCATTACACATCAAACATCTATCATCTGACTTCTTTCAAAAATCTCTTCTTCCCAATCATTTTCTAGGGTTTCAACTTTCTTATTCACATACATCTACACTTCAATCACTGGAGGTTTTGTTGTTTTTTCTTCAACAACTGCTATGTAAATTCATATTGTAATGAACTTTATATTGTTTAATCGATTTTAATTCAAATCATATCTTGCTACAAATACGATTTTAAACGTTTATTGCTATACATTCAAGAAGGGTTTAGTTAGGTGTTTGAATCATTTGTTGAGAACATATTAAAATAGTTATTATTTGCAGAAAATTTTTAACTCATACTCTGTTTCTATGATTAATTTCAGTAGATACTCTGCTAATACAAAAAGTTAATGTTCATCTTCGAAGCCAACTTTTTAATTTCAATGCTTTAACATCTTTACTGATTCAGGTTTTATCATGTATACTACATTTGTCAAGTTTCTTGATAACCCAGAATCTTTGAAACTGGTATGACATGTTTTTATATACATAATTTATTTTTATTTAGATATATATTTAACAGTTGTTATGGTTTATATTTCCTTACACTACTTAAAAATTATATACAGGATGTACCTATAGCCTTTGCTAATCAAAAGTGGGGAGATTGTTGGCAAAAAAATAAGTTGCGAATCTATCATGAGTCTGGTAAAAAATGGGTTGTGAGGGTTAGAACAGAAAATTCAACGCCAATAATAACTGACGGTTGGGACAGTGTTATTAAAGATCTCAATTTGCCGAGGGATACTTTGTTGGTTTTCAAACCGTTAGGTGATTTTGGGCTTGAACTTTCATGTTTTGTTGATGGCATGTGTGGTGAATCTTATTTCACATTTAATCGTTATGCAAGGTTTGGTTTTACGGTATGACTATTGATCTTAACTTGAATCCTTTTGCATCTTAAATGTGTCAACACTTATTCTCATAAGTTACATACTTCACGTTAAATATTCATTATTTTTAATTTTATGCAGGTAATCGAAGACTGCTTTATTAAACAATTTTATGTAAACAGCCCACCAAGTGGCAAATTTCAAATCTGTTATAAGGGTTCCTATTGGAATGTTGAGGTGTCTAAGGTTGATACCAACTTTGTATTTGCTAGTGGATGGCCGGAAATGTGCAACGATGTTGGGATACTGGAGGATGATTTGCTTGTGTTTAGCAGAATTGATGATGTTGTTTTTGACGTAGTAGTTTATAGAGATGAGACTGAGATTTGCTTTTCAAAGAAACCTGAGTCTGACGATGATAGTGTACTTGAGATATCGAAGGCTGATTATGTTGAGAATGTATTTAAGGTACGTATGTATTTAGCATTAGCAGTAAAAGTTTTAATTATTTTAGCATTATATTAATTATTTCATTAATGTTGACCAGGACATCTATGAGGATGAAGAAGTTGTGTCTGTAGGTGAAGGAAGAACCATTACTCAGATACTTACTAAATTATTAAAATTATTTATTTTTAATTTAACACATATAAGAATTTTAATGTTTTTACAACTATTTTAGTAATGCTGTTTACTGATGTTACATTTATCCAATAACGTATTATTTAGAAGAAGTTACCAACCAATGTCGAATGCACGTCGAAGAGACGCATGTCTTCACGATTGAATAAAACACAAGATGTAAGTTTACCATCTTAAAGATTGTTATATTACTATGGTTATTAAAGCTACTCTATGGCAACAGGTTAAGAAGAAAGGTAAAGTTACTTCTGAGAGAAAGGAGACGATCAAGAATGTGACTAAGGGAAATGCTGCCTTACCTGTCGACACAAGTGATCATATTGGATGTTCTTCATCTGCTGACAAAGTTAAGGTATCTATACTCGCCACTTAATTAGTATATCTTATATAAACTGTTTTTTTTGTGTATATATTCAACATTTCTTTAATTCACATGTATATGTCTACTTTTTCATCAAGGGGAAGAGAGCCGCCAACGTTCAGAAAAAGCTTATCTGTAGAAATAAGATTACAAAGACTGCAAAAAAACATTCTGGACATCTTCTCGACCCTGAGTTCTTTCATTTTGATCACAAAGGAGACTATAGGCTGGTATACCATTTTTTATAACAAACTAATGATTTATCTTTATTTGTCTGACTATTATTTTTTGAAACACAATACATCTAGCGTCTTCCTGTTGAAGTTGCCAGATGAGCAGGTCTTTCTGTTGATCTTCATCCTTTGAAAGTTCAAAACATGGTTGGAGTTGTGGAGGTTTATGATGTTAAGTCGGAGTTAAATGAATTGAAGCCACGTTATGCGTTGGACGGTTGGCGAAAGTTTATGACTGAGAATAACTTGAGGGTTGGTGATATTTGCAACAGAAGATCGTATTATATCAAGTTACCTCAGTTTAACAACGACATTTAAGTATGTTCTGATATCAGATATTGTAACCATGGATTTTTTGATGGTGATGTTGTATGTTTTTTTTAAATTATTAACTTGATGTTTTGTTGCTATGTATAGCTAACAAGATAAAACACTGTTATTAGCACTTTATGTTTTATATATAGATGATATCATGCTTCTTTTTGCTAATAGTAACTGCAATTAGTAGAAACTTGGTTTATTAATCGCAAATGTGACATTCTTCTGCATTTATGGGTTTATGAATTCAGAATAATGGATGGATATATATGACTGTATTTGGCATGATGATGTTGTGTTTCATGTTGTAAAAACCAGGGAATTGTCAGATAATAGATTGTTTGCCCAATTAGATTATGTGTTAAATTATAGTTCTTTAAGTCATTGTTTCGTTTTCTTGAATTTTATGTAATTTTGTAAAGAAGTACAATAACAAACAGTGGTTTGAACATCTGTTTGCCTTTTGGTCAATAGTTAATGGAAACCCATGTTAGGTTTAACAGTGTTTTGAAGAGGAAAACAGTGTGAGAAGACAGTAGATCTGATTAAGTTAAACATCTGTTCAGACTTAAACAGATGTTTGGCCTTTTATATCAGAGGTTTGGACTTAAACAGTTGTTTTACCTTAAACAGATGTTTTGCCATAAACAGATGTTTCACCTTAAACAGATGTTTTGCCTTAAACAGATGTTTGCCCTTCTATATCAGATATTTGGACTTAAACAGATGTTTTACCTTAAACAGATGTTTGGCCATAAACAGATGTGTGGCCTTAAACCAAACATCTGTTTAAGGTCATCATCTGTTTGACTATTGGTCAACATCTGATTGACTTTTGGTCAACATCTGTTTGAATTTTGGTCAACATCTCATTTAGTATTCAACAGAACTTTGAATAACTCAACATCTGTTTAATTTGTTGTTTCGTTTTCTTGAATTCTATGTAATTTTGTAAAGTAGTACAAAAATAAACATTTTTACAAAATCACAAATCACCCTATCATTTAAGTAATTTTGTAAAGTAGTTTGTTATCAACATAATGGAATTGTTGTTGAATAAACCTATTGATCATTAGTGTATATCAATTTTATAAGTCTGCACTAATTATTTTTTTACTCTCTGTCAATATGGGATATGCATGGTTTTCTAAGAAACGACCCGTGTTTGTAAACGGGTCTTACCGCTAGTTGTTTATTATAAACAGAAATTAAAAAATAAAATAAAGTTTTTTTTTTTTATCTAAACGGCAAAACTTCTATATATTAAAAAATAAAAATTAAAGTGACACCAAAGTTTACACGTGTAAAAAAAATTTCTAAGATTCTCCACCCAAACTTCCAATTCAAACCAATACTCTCTATTTAAACGCTTGCTGTCGTAATCGCCGACCCCCTCCCACAATCTTGGAGCGCAGAACGGCGTCATAAACAATGCCGACGTTGACAACAATTGCTTTACAAAATCTAGTCGAACACCGGACATCCAGCCGCAATTCGTCGACTTTAAACAACCCACTAACAACCCACATCCAGACATCGAATGCTAATCGGAGACTCGATGTGTTTGAGGTTCAATCGGGTGGAAATGGAGAAGAAAAAATGTTGGATAGTTGTTTGTTTGATTCAGATGATGATGGGTTTGCAGATGCTCGGTGTGATTCGGTGAGTATTGCTAGCTCGATTGATGTAGATGATGATTTTGGGAGGCTAGGGTTTGAGGATATGAGTGTGGTGTCGAATCAAATTGGGGATTATTATGATGCTGTTGAAGGTAAACAAAATGTTGTTTTTTTTCTTTTATGATTCTGAAATGTTACACACCCATGTAATGTTATACTACCCAAACCTCATATAATGTTATACGATCCGTATAATGTTATGCGACCTAATATTTTCTCTATGTGTACGAGCCGTATAACATTATACGAGCCATATAACATTATATGGCCAAATATTTGTCATGTTAAATTATTCTATACGGGCTGTATAACGTTATACGACCCGTATACAGGGTGTGAAATTAAGATTTTAGGGTGTGAAATTATTAGGACCCTTTATAGGCTATGTGGTGCGGTGATGACCCAAATGACCACCACCATCCTCCACGACAGCACCATGTCACCTAGGGGTGTGCACGGTTCGGTTCTGTTATTAGCATTATCTGTAACCGTAACCGAAGTCATCGGTTAATCGGTTCGGTTAATTCGTCGGTTTTCGGTTCGGTTAATTTTCGGTTAATAACCAATTCAAACAAGGGCTATTTTTTTTGCTTAAAAATTAATGTAATTGAGGTATAAATACATGAAATGGATGTATAAATAAATGAAATGGAGGTATAAATGCATCAATAGATGTTTAAATACATAAAATGGAGGTATAAATAAATGAAATGAAGGTATAAATAAATGAAATGAAGGCATAAATAAATAAATGAAATAGAGGTATTATTACATGAAATGAAAGTATAAAACATGAAATAGAAGTATAAAAGCTAGAAATATATAAAAAATAAATGATTCGGCTCGGTTCGGTTAATTTCGGTTAACCGATGGTAAAAAAAATATCCGTTAACCGACTTTCGGTTAATTCGGTTTCGGTTAATTTCGGTTAGGTTATGTCGGTTTTCGGTTCGATTTCGGTTAACGATTCGGTTATTGCACACCCCTAAAATGTCACCTCATCCTCATCCACCACCCTATATGGTGCGGACCATGACCCCCACCAATCAAAATCCCCTAACTAATAGAAAGAGGGTCATGGTTGCCATGGATTAAACCATGCGAACCACCATGGTTTGCACAGGGGGCAGTGTAGTGGTGGTTCCATCGTCATACGTGGCAATCTATGACCCAAACCACCATCCCTATACCCCATAGCCTAATTATTTAGACATTTAGCAAATATTTTTATATTAATTATTTAGACATTTAGTGATGTGTTCGGGTTTACGTGTTTGTCATGATTCTGGAGTTTGTGTTGTGTTTGGGTTTGTGTCGTGTTCGACCCACTAACCCACGAACAGACACTATTTAACACCCTTACAATCTGTCTTAAGAGAAGAAAGTTGATAAATAGCTTCTGTTTGAGATTTGGATGTTTATTTTTGAATCTGAAAGCTCAAAATGCAGTTGGTTAAAAATAGGGATGAGCGTGGTACCGGTACAGAAAATACCGATACTGAAATTCGCCAAAACTGGGTACCGGTACCGGTACCAAAATATTTGGTATGGTACGGTACGGTACGGTACGGTATCGGTATAGCTAATTATGGGTCTCTACTCTTTCATCACGCTTATATGCATTGTATCTAGAATCTTGAGATCCATTTTCTAGTTTCACAGTTTATTCATATTAATATGCATTTCTAAAGATCCTGAAAACTTTTGTCACATAAAAGGGGTGACAACCGAACGGGTCAATGGGTTGAAAGTCACCAAAAATCTATCTTTGATGCTTACAATCTCCGAAATCATTTTTACCCAAAGATTTAGAATTTTAGATAATTTGTAACTAATATTGTCTTTTTTATCATAACCAATGCCATACTTATTTACACGAAAAGGGACAAAAATGTGTTTGTCGATCAACCCGACCCGTTTTGGGTTTTGACCCGTTCCAACCCACCCATATTGCCACCTTTAGGTGTGAGTATTTTTTTTTCAACTATTCTAATTTGCGAACTTCTGCACAGATTTCTCGTCAGATGGATCTATGTCAAGTATAGCTTCTTGTAGGGGCAACTTAGAATTAGAATTGCGTAGCACAAGGCTAAATCTCCTTGTTGAGATCGAGAAACGGAAGGCTGCTGAAGATGATGTTGCTGCTATGTTTACTCACTGGCACAGAGTCAGCAACTTCCTACTAGCACCCTCATCAAGTGATTGCAGTTCTACAATACAGTTTGACATCAATGCAGTGAAGCAGTTATCTGAGGAAGTTATTGTTGCTAGATTTGTCGCGGATTCCTTGGGGAAGGCTGAAGCAAAGGCAGAAGCTGAGCTGGCTGCACAGGTCATCATAGCATCTAAAGATAAAGAGATTTGCAGGCTACGAGACAGGATGCAGTACTATGAAGCTATGATCCATGAAATGTCCCAAAACAACCTTGAATCTATGGGTATATGCTTATTCTTTTCGTCTCTTTTTCTCATGAGTGTAAGTGGCCTAATCGTGTTTTTAAAAAGCACGCACGAGGAGATTCCAAAAACACCTTAGGGTCTCAAGGATGTTGATATGCAAAAAATGACCAAAAGGATGAATAGAGCATAGTTGTTAAAAGCCATCGCCCCTTGCGCCTAGGCCCATTTTTCAGGCGAGGCGAGGTAGTTGCGCTTTAAGTTGAGGAAATTGCGCTTTAATTCTCCAGGTGATGGTTCAGGCACACATTCCGGCGAGATTCCTAGATTCCGGAGAGTTTCCGGCCAAACTCTCTACATTCCGACAAGATTCTCGCCAGATTTCTACTATTATCTAGGGAAAACTATTTTTCTACACTAATACACTAATATTTTATGACTTTTGGTACTAAATAGATGATATAAATTGTTATATAATAGATTTTGTTTATTTTATTTGATGAATAGTATTCTTTTTCATATACATAATATATTTTTTTTTTAATTTTTTTATTTTTTTTCATTATGCGCTTTATTTTTCTCAGACCCTTGCTTTTTTTGCGCTTTACGCCTAGGCCTAAGGCGAGGCCTATGCGCCTTGAGTGCGCCTAGCGCCTTTAATAACTATGGAATAGAGTATGAATGGTTCACTTCTTAAAAAGGCTAATATATAGAAGAGATGTAGCTAACGCCTGGCATACGTGAAGCTCTCGTCTTTTACCCTTTTTTAAAACCAAAACTATCTTGGAATTTTTAAATCATTTTTTAGAGCAAGAGTAATATTAGGATTATTTTACGACATGGTTGTTTGGTGTGAACTTGTGCAGAGGTGGCACGGAGGCATAGGGAAAGGAAAAGGGGGCATAGGAAGTGGTTATGGGGTTGCATTGGAATGTCCATTGCGATCGGAGCTTCTATCATAGCGTATTCATACACTCCAAACAGTTACGCGTTGGAAAGTGTTGGTGATACACAGCCAGAGGCTGCATGATTAGGGGTAATCTTACTTATTTACATAAATATTACATCATTGATATTAGATTGGTTATATGACCAAAAGGTTTATTATTGGAGGTAATGAACCAACAATTTTGCTACTGGTTATACTAGTTGATTTGGCTTAGTCTGGTTCTTGAAGAGATTACAGATGATGAATTTAGGTTGTAGATTTAATGGTTTTAATGAAATCCTTGACATGCATTACTTAATAGTCACATTGTGTGGGTCATGTGTACTCTCTTTAATGATTGGTTAACTTCTTATTTGTTGAAACAAATGTCACACCCTCCCTTTTATAATGAAACATAAAGAAATCATCATCATCATAAATCCCACCAATAGAAAAATTAAGGTAGGGTCTGAGAGGGTAATATGTAGACAGCCTTACCTCTACCCCGTAGGAATAGAGGGGCTGTTTCCAACGAGACCCCCTGGCTCGATAGTAGTTTTGCATCAAGCCTTGAACCTGAGGCACATAACACTTAGCAATCGGGACAAAGACCGATTGGTGCTTGTAGCCCCTTGTCCTTCAGCTATCAACGCCACCACATAATGCATGATTAATTGTCCGCCGCTTTTAACGTTATTTTCACAAAATTAGTAAAAAGTAAAATAACGTTAAAATTACTTCAATTTCACTTTTACCCCTCGAGGGCCCACACATAAACATTATATACGCACACCGCAAACAGGGCATATGAAACATAAAGAAATATAGTTATTGTATCTAGAAGGTATTATAGTGTAATATCATTCTCTATTGAAGGGGTATCGTCCTAAATCACAGGTGAACACGTGTCAAAGGGACCACACCACTCCAAGCTGGCGTCCCCGTCACACAAACTTCATCCAGAAGGTTATAGAAGCTTTTGGAAGAAGCCACCTGGTGACAAGGAAAATGCTCCTGCAGACAAAAAGGACAACAGGTGGCACCAATAGTGAGATGCCAACAACGTTCAAGCTCCTCAAAAGTAGAGGATCCCATTGGTCTGTCAAGCGTGATTTTGTTACCAAGTTTGTCAGTGATTTTTACTTCTTGGCCATTCTTGTTTGTGGGGATGAACTCAGTGATTACATCAGTGGTTGGAACAGATTTTCCAAAAGCAGTGTTTTCATCATCATGTTTTCTATAACCAACCCCAAATTTCACATTGCTTTTTATCTGTTTTTCAAGCATAACCTCATACCCTTTGCATGATTCCACCCATCTCTCACATGTGATCTGGGTGGACTCTAACTCCTTTTTGCAAACTTGGTATTTTTCTACCATAGTTTGGAGTTGGGTTTTGGTTATGCTCTGCTCTTCTTTCATGCTGCTAATCTCTTTCTCTTTCACTGAGCATCTTAGCTGACGTCACCATAAAAGTGACATCTAACCTCCTAACAAACTCTAACCTCTAATCTATACAAACACTGCTATGTTAACTACTGCTATTACATTACATTACAAAACAGACTATTGATCAGCTGCTGCAACCTTCCACTGCTGTGAACCCAGCAGTACTTGTCCGGATCAGTAGTGCTTGACTCAAAGCAGTAGATTGAATCAGCAGGGCTTTAGTCTTTCATCAGGTCTTTACTTGAGCAGCAGTTGTAGGTCAGCAATTTGCAAGATCAGCAGATGTTGAAATCACTTTGAAGGGGAGAGATTTGTATGTAATCATCTGCTTATTCTGGATCCACTGCTCTGATCCAGTTTTGGCTTTAATTATATGTTCCTCTGATAGGGTTCAATCCCAACACTTTTTGAGATCCCCCAAAAGTATTCAATGATGGCTGCCAAATTCGTGATGATCTCCCTCCTAATTCCCTGTTACTCCCCAAAAAGATCGATGGAATCATGAAGTCCAAAAATCCACGGCCCAATAAAGTTGCTGCCCATTGTCGTTAGTAATGAAGTATGGTGTTTTCGTGGTCCACCAGAAAGTATTGTAAATTGTTACCAATCATCCGTGAATGGTAAAGGCCCACCAAATGTTGTTGCCCATACTTTTGTATATTGGTGCTGACTTTGTAATAAATCATCAACCAAGATGAATAATAAAATGATATTGAATTCTTGTCTTTTGCTTCTCAAAACAATCTGCCAATTCACGTGCTAGGTGCCAAAAAAATATGATTTGCATTTATTGTTTTCACACTTGTTCATATTTAAACTTACACTTTGGACCCCTCGACTTTATCCCTTCGATCTGTTTCGTTGATGTACTATTTTCAACTTTCAGACTAGTGACGGTTGAGCCCCTCAACTTCAATATTCTCTATTTCCTTTATATTCTCCATAAATCACTCTTCCAAACAATGACCAAATGATCCCTTTAACTTCAATGTTTCGTATTTCTCGCATAACCAAACAATCCATTCGACCCGAAACACATCCGAACCCTTCCGTTTGCTATATTCGCCGACATCGAACATTCCACATCGACTCTAAATGTGTTAACTTCCTCGAATTCAAGCAATTAACCTGCGCAACCACAACTTCTCATAGTTATATTATTCGACACATATAATCACTTAAAACAGAACGAAACACACAAATTAGGCACTTTATAGCTCGGGTTTCACCCTCTCCATCACATCCCCACACTTAACTTTGATTGTCCTCAAGAAACCGATACGGAACTACTCACCATAGTGACAACACCTCTAAACCCCTTAACCGATGCAACAATTTAAGTCCCAAGTCATACCCGTTCCATAGACTGACACAATCAAGATTGACAGTCCGACAAGCAAGTGATGCAATTTCTAAAACACAAGACTTGTCTATTCAAAACTAACATGCTTAGGATTATACACATGCTACACGCCCCTCACAATAAACTCTCCTCTCGGTTTGGAAATATGAACTAGCGTGTAATGTGCTAGTTTGTATAACACTCAAAACCAAACATGAAATTCTGTAATCATAGGCTTGTATGAAAATCACACCTCCACTGTATCATATAACACGACACATATCAAAAGGACTTTCGGTTTTGGGCTTAGGCTAAGGATAGGAGGGTTTTGGCTTATATTTATAGATTCTATGTGGCGAACAATCAAACGACCAAACCGTGACAACTTTATTTGCAACACATAATGACTAACACATTCGGGTTGGTTCCTACCCAAGAACATAAATGATATTTTCAACACTTCTGTTTTTTTCTTTTTCTATTTTTTTTTCTTTTCTTTGTTTTCTCTTTTTTTTTCTTTTTCAATTATCCATAATTTGGCGTTTACGGTCGGTATCAAAACATTTCACAATAGGTGGACAAACGAATGGTAACTAGGCTCAACAGGGCTACTAAGGGTGATAACTAGGTAAACACAAAACAAACAAACGGTGTACGGGATATCCTAATGCATTTATCATTTACGTGCACAAATCAAACCACAGTCTCAGCATGCATCAAATCACACAAGTTCTAACACAGAATAACATACGGCCTGCTCTCAACAAATGAATTCAATATGTAAATCATTCTATCATTCTACAGGCTCAAAATTCTCACCAAGAAAGGGTAAAAGGCTGCGACACGTAGCATATGCAATCTAAAGCATGTTACCCCTAAATAGACATCTCTTCTCAATTCTTTTATCCTAAAAACACCTGTCGGACCTACTCTCATGAAACTTAAAGGAACGACCATGACAATGAACTATGTTAGTTTACTACTGGCAAGGAACCCATTAGTGATTGAAACGTTCGGTTTTCATATCTATTTAGTTCACTTAAGGCGATGAAATTCTTTAAAATTTTCAAAATTTTCAATTTTTTTTCGCTTTTCAACGTTTTCCATCACTTTCAACCTCTATCAAGCTTCTGTCCCAAACCTTCCCTTCCCAGGTTTCCCATCCCCACACTTGGGTGACATTCTCCCCAATGTACCGTGTTTAACAAAAACAGGACCCGGGAATACCTACTAACAAGCATCATGAGCAACCATTCCTAAAACAATTTGACACAACACATTCCCTAAACATAAATAGTTTAACACAACCAAAAACACAAAAACACACCAAAACAAAAAAAAAACAAAAATTGTTCAACTAGAGAACGGAATAAGCACGTGGACCTGATTGATGGTTGTTTTTCGCTTCTTTGTCGTAGGCGGTTTAGAAGGTGGATCAACAACTTGTTGCCTTCCCCATCGTTTTCGACCCATTCTGCATACACAACCCAACACACAAACAATGCAAATCAGATTCACTATACGAAACATAAACAAGTGTGCAATATCACCCTTCCCCACACTTGTTTCAGGTTATAACTACTGCCCTTTTGGAATTCAAAACAAACAGTTGCCCAATATCTGTTGCGACAGAATTATCTTTACTTTTTATCAAGTTTCATGCTCCTTGCACACCATCTAACTACTGTGTCCACCCCCCATTCTCATATAACAGTAGCAAAATTCAATATTTGTCATAAATTCAGAGACAAACTACAATGATATGCTTCACAATCTCTGTTTCTCATATACAAATTCAATTATCATTCATATCTCATCTCTCATGGCAACTTACCATCACAAATCAACAATATATTGCATAAAAATGTACCTTTAATGTTTAGATATGCTAGATAGAGCTTCAAGTCATCTAAATTTCACTCCAAAACAAAAAAAAACCCAGATTTAGGAATTAGGGTTCTTCAAACAATGTGCTAATTTCTCGTAAACATAGACAAATTGGACCAAACGGCTACTAGAATCTTGTTCCTCGTGAAAAATCACTCAAGATGGACTCTTGAATGGACGGATTTGGTGAAGATTCGAGAGAGTTGGAGTTGAAGAACTTGAAAGAAAGAGATGATGCTGATCGATGAGGTGTGGTCGTAGGAGGAGTTGTCTGGCCAAATGTGATATTTGTGTGTTGTATGCGTGTCGGGTTATTTGATCAGCTCCAACCTTAAAAAGATCAGGCTCATCCCAAATGTATGTTTTCGCTTGAGCTATGAACTGTTGCTTCTTCTTTTTGGACCAAAATTCCGGAATATCACCTGTAATGTCACACCCTGGCTTTGCGGAAGCGTGGTTAATTTGGTGTGACTTCTTAATACCATAGCTTAATCATAACAAAGCTATATGAAAATAAAACCATGCAAGATCATCCATTGATTTAAGTTTTAAAACTTAAGTAACACAACATTGTCTTACGGCGTTGACTCACGCAACGGATACTACAACCTGGTAACATAAAACATTGTTTGAAAGACACAACACCAACATGAAATAAACGCAGTTTAAGGACTGTGACTCGTCTAGGTAAAAGTCACATCCCCTAAACTTGGATGACCTCGAAACTCTTATGCAGCGGGAAAACGTAGCATACCGCGTCAGATCTTTAGTTCCCTGAAATACATGTAAGTTGGAAAAATCAACAAAAATTGTTGAGCGAGTTCATGTGTAAGTGAGTAAGTAAAACCTTTGTATGTATAAAATCCTGGTATGTAGCAAATAAGGAAAAAGAGATCACCAATGGTTTGCAAGGCCATTGATATGTGTGAAGTGTAAGTAGGAAGACTCAAACCTAGCGGATTTTGCGTTGGGTACAAAATCACCCTGATGTCCGTTATGCTGGGCCTGGGGCTGGGCTCGCTACACCCACATAGATCTACCGCTACTGTCCCTCGGTCCTACAATGAGGATTAATGGCCTCAAGTTGCGTCTACCCACTCACACGATCTAAGTAGTAACCCTCCTTACGCTAACCATACCATGTAAAAAGTATTCGTAATCATAGTAACATGTATTTCACCCCCGCAGTTTAGAAAACTGAAAACAGTTAAGAGAAAAGGGGGACATGAACTCACAGTGGTGCGTCTCTATCAAGAAAATCTCTTGATCAATCTGCTGTGCGACGACCTACACGTACTAACTTCTATTAGACGGACGGCCGTGCCTTAGTTTAAGGTTTAATGTCTTTGGAAAATAGTTAGACAACTATTTCGTGTTTACACTTTGCAAATATTTGGTAAATATTTTCCTTCCCAAGGATGGGGGTTTTAATACATGTGCGTTCGTATATCTTCGAAATATATTATTAAGTCACACTTAAAATATATTTTAAACCTTATCTCCAAAATATAAATATTTTTCCCAAAAACATTATATTTTATTACATATAATTTCTCCTCAAAATAATACTCTTGCCAAAATACGCGTTCATTAGTATTTTTCCGAAAATGCGTAAGTTACGTTTAAAGATCGGGTGGTATTAATACCGTTGTAACTTAATATTTATTGTGAAGGCGTTCGTATTATTTTGGAATCGTTAACATTCGGTAATATTATTTTTACCCTAAAAATAATATTTACGTAGTTCACAAAATAATCATAAAAATTTCACAAGTGTTGTTATGATATATATATATATATATATATATATATATATATATATATATATATATATATATATATATATATATATATATATCAAATATATATTTATCAAGTTTTATTTTGTGAAAATCCCACCTTCGACACTTAGAAATGTTGTAAATAAAATCGTGGCGAAATTTACATTTTTGAAAACAAGTTAGAAATATATTTATAACACTTGTGGTGAAAATATTTCCAAGTGTTAGGTTTTTGGAAAAATTTCACCAGAGTTTCCCCTGTAACTGGAGGTGGCCACGCTTTCAAGCGTATCATTTTCCTTTATAATTTCAAACAACAATTTTTCTCAATCAACAATAAACAATATTCAAACCATCAAACTAGTCAAAATAGATAGAAATCGCAAAAATACGTGAACTTGTGGTTTATCCAAAATAGGTAGTAACTTTCCATTACTTTTAGTGGATCTTTGTATAAATCAACTCGGTTTCTTGAGAGTCTCGTTTTTAAAGAAAATAAATTTCCACAACTTCTTGTCAACATTTATAAAAATAGTTCTTTTGTCAAAACTTTGTGTTACACAAGTGTCTACACACTTGTGTGTTTACAAATATCACTTTTGTTCATGTAAGACCCGGTTTAGAAAATGTGATTTCTTTTGACGCTTGGTCCTTTGAAAATACCTCTTGTAGATCCGTAGATCTACTAGTTTACAAGTCTATTTCATAAGAAAGATTGTCTTTACACAAGTTCATGTTTGATATGTAGTAGTGGTCTTCATCTAACCACTTTTCACACTATAACATACACTAGGTCATGTTCCATGAACATGACTTAGTCGGGTTAGATGACGATCCGTACTAACACTAGCATGAAACAACACTAAATAATCATAACAAAACAAGTCACTTACTACTAGCTCGAGGCTAGGGAAGAAACTAGTCGAAAAACGAGTGGATAAAAGCAATGTAGTGAGGTCCTTGGTAATCCGAGTGCACCGGGCTTCCTCGTACGCGATCCTTCACACTTGTGTGCACTTGAACTTGCAAGATCAAAATCGAAAAAGGGTGGTGGTGTGGCTATGGTTCTCGGCCGTGAGGGGGCAAGGAATGGAGAGAAGGAGTGAATTTTGTTTAGTGGTGAAATGATTATGATGGACTAAAGCTTATACTTATAGACAAATCTTTCAAGTTTAACCATAGGGTATTGTGTCACCTTGATATTAGACAATTAGGATTATAATAATCTTGTAAGGACAAATGGTGTCACCATATGGTGACCGATTTCGTTGGGGGGGGGGGTCTTATGGTTCATTTCCAACTAAATAGTTAGGATATAGTTATGTTAAGTTAGGAGGTTAACTTAGTTACTAGCGTGTAGTAAGTTGTAATGGGTGTTAGGGTATTCGGGGGCCCTAACTGGCTCAGAAAAAGAAAAACAATGTTGATGGCAATATTTTTATGTTCCGGGTAAAGTCCGGTTGTTCGATTGGATAGTGATCCGTTAAAGTGCTTAACAAAGCTTTAAAGTGTCGTTAGCATTATTTTTAATGACACGATTTATTCCCGACACTTTGGAAAGTCTCTAGTAATGTTTTTCCCATGTTTTGGCACTTTATTAGTTGGCTAAATGCTGAATTTTTCTTTAAAGTGCTGAATTTTGTATATAAAGTACGTTTAAGGCACATCCGCTCACTACAGTTATCACCTAGTGACGCAGTTCTACAACCCTCATATCCCTACACTCTCTACTAGTGTAGTGATCTATTCCTGGCTCATACAGGCCTTAGAGGCAGTGCCTGCCTGATGCTGGCTATAACAGCATGTTTACTGGGTTATCCGTTCAATGTGCTACTGTGCTTTTGTGCATCAAGATTGTCACTAGAGTTCAGTATGTAAATAATGGAGTGACAGCAAGTAAAGTATGATGCAAGTAAGTACATGTATCAGTATTCAGGTAGCAGTTTATCCATAATTTCAAGCAAGCACAGTAATTAAGCAGTAATTAAATATTAATTAAGTCGTACGGATACCTGATTTGGTGAGGGTTGTCACATTCTCCCTCCGTTAGAAAAATTTCGTCCCGAAATTTTAAGTTCTACTTCTAAATGCAGGGTTCTTGGGAAATAAGTGAGGGTATTTCTCTTTCATTCGGTCCTCACGCTCCCAGGTGTATTCAGGACCATGTCTTGCATTCCAACGAACCTTGACGAGTTTGAGACTGCTTCAGCGGGTTTTGTTCACTTTCCAATCCGTAACCTCAACCGGTTCTTCGACGAAGTGGAGCGTGTTGTCAACATGAATCTCGTCGGTGGGAATGACGACGATATCTTGAGTTGGACTTTTCTTCAGATTTGATACATGAAATATATCGTGAACACCATTCAGTTCAGCATGTAGATCCAACTTGTATGCTACTAACCCAATTCTTTCCAGAATTCTGAATGGACCAATATACCGCGGATTTAACTTTCCACGCTTCCCGAAGCGTGCCACCCTTCCAGGGTGATACTTTTAACAATACCATATCACCTACCTCGAACTCTAGAGGTTTCCTTCTTCGATCCGTATAACATTTCTGACGATCACGAGCCGCCTTGATGCGATCTCGGATCTGTGCAATCTTATCTGTGGTTTCCTGTACCACATCAGGACCAACCAATTGTCTATCACCTACATCAGACCAACAAAGCGGTGATCTGCACTTGCGGCCATATAGAGCTTCAAATGGCGCGGCACCAATACTGGTGTGGTAGCTGTTGTTGTATGAAAATTCGACCATTGGCAAATGCTTATCCCAGCTACCGCCCAAATCCATAACACATGCTCTCAGCATATCTTCCAAAGTCTGTATCGTTCGCTCGCTTTGTCCGTTGGTCTGTGTCACACCCCAACCGATGGCGGAAACATCGGGATGAGACGAACAAATCGCTCAAAGCATCATAACACTAATGTGACAATATAATTAAAATCAAATTTCATAAAATACTAAAATTTCATACATCGTTCAAATCAATCAAACAAGAAACAGTTATTCAAACATGGTTTATTTTGTAGGTGAGTTTCTAGTCCACCCTAAACTTGTTTCTTCAACAACGTGGCTATCAACCTGCAACATGTATTAAAATAAAAATCAACAAATATGCTGGCGAGTATACGAGTTTGATACATACCATAGTATAATAAAAATGTTTAAATGCTCATATCCAAACATGATAACATAATACAAGTTACAAATATGCTGAAACGATGTCTCTATATGTCAAACCCAAGTTTCCAACGCAAAGTGCCTTTCCCCAAGACTCAAGGGAGGTTAATGTGTTTTACTTAACAATACCCCAAGACTCAAGGGCGGTGCGTTAATCCTATAGCGCTATAATTGTTAAGGTAGGCTAGCAAAGTTAATGAGCATATAGACATGAAGTGTTTACATAGCATATAAGATTAACAAGCATCACATGTTTTCATGTTTAAAAAGAATGTGGATAGAGCGTGAATAAATAAGTCTCATGTGATTGTGTGTTTTGATACAGATACATGTTGCACCCAAAGTGTTTAAACACAAAAAGGGGTCAAGTATACTCACATTGATTGCGTTGCGATTTCTTGTAATACCACACGAGAGACGATTTAATTATTTGGTTAATATAGTTTTCCGTAATTAAACTTTAATGTTATAGAAAGAATTAAAAACAAAATTGATAGTTAATTAGATTGTTAATTTAGAGGTTTTATTACTAAAGAAAAAGAATCAAAAATAAAACTGTTTGTTGTTATTGTTATTATTAGTCTTGAGGGTTTTATTATAAGATGATAAGGAATTAAAAGAAAAAATGGATTTAACAAAAAAGATAGCCTCAAACCCGTTATAAATTGGATTATAATTACACTTAACAACATGCTTTGCTGATTGGATTTTATAAAAAAAAAAATATAATAATAGTAATAGTAATATAGTGAAAGTGACTTCTCATACTTTCAATCAAAACCACAACTCATTTAAGCACTTCACTGTGTTTAAATTTTAAGATGGCAAATTTCATAACGACTTCGCACCAACTAATATTGAATTTCGAAACAATTCTATTGATTCAACAGTTAATTGTAAGTTTTAGTTTTAGTTTGTTCCGAATTCATGCTGATTGATCTAGATGTAATGTGACTTACTGATTTATCAAGTTAATATTGTAGTTCATTTATACAAACTTCAGTTTAGATCATCCTCTTTTAAAAAGCAAGATTAGTATTAGTAATCAAAACAAGAACATGATGCTTTGTTATGATGCAACAAACTGTCGAACAAGAACAACATTTTAATAATGAACACAGCATCATAACACTTTGTTCATTTTAATAAGTAAAGCAAGAACAAAGGGCTGGAATCAAAAGAAATATACCAAACGCGGCGACAGGATTCTCCGGTTTGTTCTCCGATCTCCGGCGGCTCCGACGTGTTCCAATGGGTTCCGGCGACTTTGGGTTCTCCGGCGAGTCGGTTTACTTCAAGAACCCGGTGAATCTCGAATCAATACGACGTGCCTGGTGAACAAAATGATGCCGCGTCGAGTTCCTCTCCGGTCCGGCTCCGGTGGCGAATGGAGAGAGAACGAGGGGGAGGGTGGAGTGTGATGAAAGGATGTGAAGATGAAAAATGATGGAGTAAACAGGTTATTATAGATGATCGACTTTATGATACATGGGTAATTACTGAATCGGTTACGAAAGTCGTGGAGGCAAGGGTCAAGTTGTGAGTTGAATGCTTCAGATCTGGAATATGGGGCGTCATTTGTGTGAAGAAGATGATACGCGCGTTCGATAATATAAGGTTTGTGTTTGAGAGTTCTGCACCAAACACTTGTGTGGTGTAGTGGTTGGTGCGCGTGTTTGATACGGGTTTGGTCGCGGGTTCGAGTCCCGGCCAACCACTTTTTATTTGTTTTTTTTTTTTTTCATATTTTAACTTTCAAAACATACCCAAACAGTCCCCAAACAGTCCCTGTAGTTTAGTCTGATTAAAAATACATACTTAATCCCTCACTTGTTAACTTATGAGTTAACTAGGTTAGATAAATCTAATTCTTTAATAAATAATTTAGATAAATAGTTAATTAAAAGAATGCATTAATTATATAAAAAGATAATTAATTAGTTTTTCTCTTCTTTTTTTTTAAATAGTTAAATAAACAACTAATTAAGATAAATGAACAAATAATAAATAAAATAAATAAGATGAAAATGATTATAAAAATTTAAACGTGTTTTGTGATATGGATTTTAAAACAATTCCTCATCAAGGGTTAGGATCCGATGTTTTTACATTGTTTAACGTGCTTCAAGTGTTTAATCAAGAATCAAGATTCATAATTGTATAATGTTTCAACACCAGTATTTGCGTAACTTCAACACGTAAGTATGAACAAAAGTCCCGTTTTCATTATGATCAATAGTCTCGGATTACAAATTGAAACGAAATGAAATACAAAGGGAGTACAAGTTTCTAAATAAGGAAAGTACAACTTGATATGCCAAAATAAGAAAGCGCGAAAGTACGGAACGTTACAGTCTCCCCTTCTTTAGGAGATTTCGTCCTCGAAATCCTCAAGAGGTAGGCTAATCAAAAAGATGCGGATGCTTGGTCTTCATCTCGCTTTTGAGTTCCCAAGTGAACTCAGCACCACGCTTTCCTTCCCAACGAACTTTGACTATGGGAATTTTGCTGCGTCTGAGCTGCTTGGCTCCTCGGTCCATGATTTCGACCGGTTTCTCCACAAAATGAAGTGTCTCGTTTATTTGCAAGTCGTCCACAGGAACATGAAGTCCCTCTTCATCCAAGCATTTCTTGAGATTCGAAACATGAAAAGTTGGATGCACGTTGCTCAGTTCTTGAGGTAAGTCCAGTCGATAAGCCACCTTACCAATCCTTTCGAGTATCTTGAAAGGACCAACATAGCGAGGTGCAAGTTTACCCTTTTTACCAAAACGGACCACTCCTTTCCAAGGAGAGACCTTGAGTAGCACACGATCTCCAACATTGAATTCCAAAGGCTTTCGCCTTTTATCGGCATAGCTCTTTTGTCTGCTTCTAGCCTTGAGTAAATTGTCGCGGATTTGAAGGATCTTATCCGTTGTTTCTTGAATGAGCTCAGGGCCAGTGAATTGTTTATCACCAATCTCATGCCAGCTGATGGGAGATCGGCACTTGCGTCCATACAAAGCTTCGAATGGAGCCATTTCAATACTGGAGTGATAGCTATTGTTGTACGAGAACTCAATCAATGGTAAATGTACATCCCAACTACCACCAAAGTCAATGACACAAGAACGAAGCATGTCCTATAGGGTTTGGATAGTACGCTCAGTCTGTCCATCTGTTTGGGGATGGAAGGCCGTACTAAGATTCAAGTGGGAACCCATAGCGGATGGGAAGGTTTGCCAAAGGCGCGAAGTGAAACGACCATCGCGGTCAGAGATGATGTCAAGAGGAATGCCATGCCGACAGATGATTTCATCAGTATAGACTCGAGCAAGTTTCTCAACCTTGAAATCTTCACGAATAGGCAGAAAATGAGCTGATTTCGTCAGACGGTCAATGATAACCCAGATGCTATCCTAACCTGAAGGTGTTCGAGGGAGTTTAGTTATGAAGTCCATAGCAATGCTATCCCACTTCCAAACAGGAATTTCTGGTTGCTCAAGCAAACCAGAAGGACGTTGATGCTCAGCTTTGACTTTCGAGCAGGTGAGACATTTAGAGACGTAAGAGGCGATGTCCTTCTTCATACCAGGCCACCAATAGGATGTACGAAGATCATGGTACATCTTATCGACACCAGGATGAATCGAGTACTTAGATTTGTGTGCCTCATTCATGATAAGCTCACGAAGGTTGTCGCGGTCTGGCACCCAAATGCGATCCAGATAGTATTGAAGTCCATTTGGTTTAGTTACGAGTTGATCTATGGAAGCACCTCGTACTTCCTCAATAATAGTACCTTCGTTGGCTGACGAGTATTGAGCTACACGAATGCAAGTATGAAGATCGCTCGAGATTTGAGAACAACGAATGCTACTAACATGAGCCCTACGACTAAGCGCATCGGCCACAACATTCACCTTACCAGGATGATAGCGAATGTCGCAGTTGTAGTCGTTAAGCAATTCGACCCAACGTCGCTGACGCATGTTTAGATCTTTTTGGTTAAAGATGTGTTGTAGGCTCTTGTGGTCAGTGTAAACCACACACTTGGTACCATA